>NC_030434.2:11821437-11903937 GCF_001660625.3 Ictalurus punctatus | reverse complement strand
GGCCAAGGACACCTTACATCACGTGTGTGTGTGTGTGTGTGTGTGTAAAAAAGTTTACACCCCCCCATTTTCTTGAGCATCAGTGAATGTTTGCGCCTTATATAATAATTGTGTACAAGTCCCTCAGGCCCTGTTAACACTAAATGATCCTCGTTCACACTATGCGACCGAAAACTCATGTCACATGACCATTCATGCCCACTGGGCATGCGCATACAAATGAAAACAGGAAGTTGGGCTTACGTCGCTTGAAATGAGATTTGTTGCAGATTGCGCTGATCATAGCTCGCCTCTTGCTCATGTAGGCAGCTGCACAATAATTGACCGATTAATCGATTAAGAAAATAATAGTTAGTTGCAGCCCTAACTAAACTATAACAACGGTGTAAGCTGTGTTAATTATTAATATTATACCATTATCCGATGGCAAAATGAATGCACATACAATATCTGATTTGATCTCAAACACAAGTTTGGTTTAGATAATGAAGTGGAAAAAACAAAAAAACTCAATACTTCATTTTTCTCATGCGTTCCACTGTGTAGAAACGCTACACACTGCATTCTTCCTGTGCTTTATTTTCCCACGAAAGGGGGCTGAGTATTCTCAGAGACGCAGCGCTTTGAAGAACAACAAATCAATGCAATTGACTAACAAGCACTTTGTTAGGAGCAGCTAACGCAACTTCAGGCTAAACACGGTGACGCACGAGTGTAAACAGGCGATGTGCAGTTTCTCCTCACCGCCTCGTTCAGTCGGCTGAGACCACAAACGGAATTCGTCCATGTCCTCAAAGCTTTAATCCAATTACACGCAGTCCACAGAGAGCCCTGGCACATCCTCAACCAATCAGTGACGAGTATCTCTCACTTTGTCCCGCCCCCTCTGTTCTCCCATGTCTGCTGTCACTCATGTTAATCGATAGCTGAGATTCTTTCTCGCGTGTGTGTATGACCGAATCAGAGAGACAGTACAGAGATTGATAGAGTGATTAAGCAGATTAAACTCATCTAAATGTCAGAAGTGATTACTACACTTAGAGTAAGATTTCACACACACACACACACACACACACACACACACACACACAGAGAATGTCTGCAGGCGAAGTAGCTCCATGACGACAGATGTGTTCCATCACCCCTTAAATTGAATAATCTTAAGTGTCTCTGGTCAATTAGTGTGTGTGTGTGTGTGTGTGTGTGTGTGGACAGCGCATGCCATTATTGAAGAGGGAGCTAAGTCAAGTGGACAAAAGTTAAAGAGGCCATGCTTTGTTATGACTCACAAGTGTGTGTGTGTGTGTATGTGTGTGTGTGTGTGTGTGTGTGTGTGTGTGTGAGCGTGTGTGAATGCCCTAGAATTCACTTTGTATTAACAGCTGTCTCAAATACAGGTGTGAACGGGGTCACATACATGCTGGTAGTCTTGGTGGTTTGGGATATATGTGGCCACATAACATTTGTAGTGTGAACATCACGTCAGCTTCCCGATGCGTCCCAAAGACCAATGTTGATACAAGTAACAGGTGTTATTTTGGAGTTCGTCTGTCCTCAGTTTGAGCGTTTTACAGACATTATATTAATTATATCTTAATATTAAATATCTGGAAACTGGGCACCTGAGTGGCGCGATGGAATCCTCAAATCCTGACAACACCACAACAATCTGTATCCGGGAGTGTCTGGGTGGGAGAGATGGCGTTACTCTGTCAATCAGAGAGCCGCTATTTAATCGTCAGCTCATGTATGCGGAAGAGGGCAGAAAGAGGAAGCTGCCCAAAATGCCACACGACCAGACAAAACAGTGCAAGACGTCTTAGAAAATGTTGTCCTGAATATGGGCTACAGCATTGCTACAGTAAGCTGTGGAGTGCTGGTATTGGTTAGTGTATCTTGGGGGGCTTTGAAGTGATATCAGGTTGCTTTTGACATATTTGGTAACCCTGCTACTGACGAAATGCGATCACGAGTGATCGATGCAAACACATTCGAGACACCATGAAAACATCAAGTAAGAACAGCTTGTGATCAGATCACCCAAGTCTGGATGGAGCCTTGGAGAGAGAGAGAGAGTAAGAAAGAAAGTGGATCCCTCAAATAGCAAAACAGTACAAATCTAATTACAGGAAAGCAATCAGGGCACACAAGGACATCTATGAGAACAAACAACTGCTCAACACACACACACACACACACACACACAAAGGTAGGAGGGAGCCTTCCAGTTCCATTAGTGAATACCTGTGTGTGAAAAGGTCAAAAATGTGTCTGTGTGTGTGCACATATGTGTGTGTGTGCATGCGTATGCACGTGTGTGTGTGAGAAAGGTCAGCGCCCTAAAACTGTCAGTTGCTGCTGAGTTTCAACCTTACCAGTACCCAGCCAAAATTAACTCACTCACTCTGTCTCTCTCTCTCTCTCTCTCTCTCTCTCTCTCTCACACACACACACACACAAAGAAAAACATGTTTATAAGGGAATAATGTTTTATATAATTGCTGTTACTGAGCGAGCGATTGATTATATATATATATATATATATATATATATATATATATATATATATATATATATATATATATATATATATATCTTTAAGCAGAAGGAAGGACACATACACATATACACACACACACACACACACATAGTGAGATCATTGAACACTTTTTACGATGTAGCAGAACGAAGGCGGTGCCTACGTATGTGATTGATGGGGTCACAGAAAGGTCAAACACTGAACTCAGTTGTAGACACATGTTACTATCTTCATGTGTCACTTGTGTTCTTCCTACAACTAAATAATCTTGTACTTAAGTTACGATCAAGTCATTTTAGATCAGATAATAAGATCCGAATCACTGACTGTATTTTCATATTGTTCAGCCGTTACTTTTGGCTCTTCTTGTTTTTAATAGAACACATTTATAGGAAAAATAAGGCAGTTTTCTTCTTACTTTTCTTCATACACACTTGCAACAGGGTGCATGAGTGCACAGATATAATTGATGTTTACTAGGTAAGAATGTGCTCCGTCCTCATTATAAAGTATATGCCGTCCTCATTACACGAAACCTTCTCTCTTTCTCTCACACACACACACACACACACGCACACGCACACACACACACACACAGTCACAGATACACATGAATGAGAAAAGGGACTTGGGCAAAAATAAAAAAGGGAGCAAGAGAGAGAGAACGTATCTGGAGAAGTTGAGCAAACTTTTCCACACACACACACACACACACACACACACACACACACACACACACACACAAACAAAATGAGACCAGACCACCATAACCTCAGCCAGCAGTTAAATAACCACAGCAATCAGAATAGTTTACTATAAAACTTCACTAAAGAGATCACAACACTGAGCTGTGATCCATCACTCAAACACAGTGACATACACACATCACAGGTCTGCTTACAGATTCCCACATAACACATGTTGATATTCAGTTATATTCAGCATGCGTATATGTGTACATGTGTACGTGTGTGTGTATGTGTACGAGTGTGTGTTCCTTCCTGCAATATTACTGATTTACATATCAGCTGGGAAGAAAGAAAAGTTGCAATTATAACAGCAAGTAGAGATGAACTCGAATCTCGGTGTTGATGAAGTGTCACAATACACACTCACACACACACTCATGTACACACTCATCTACTCTGATGTTGCGAATAAACACCTGGTGAAAACTAATTATCTACACATCATGCAATTGGGGCCAATATACATGTGGTGTTAGTGATACACGCACACACACGCACACACACACTAACACACACACACTCACACACACTCACAAACACTCACACACACACAGCCTCACACTCACACTCACACACACTCACTGCTCTCATGACAGAGTTCATTTGCGAGCTGGCAGGAAATTAAAACTCTAAACATGCTGATGACGCACCATTAGGAAGAGCAGCAGTAATAAACAAGCACCTAGAGAGAGAGAGAGAGAGAGAGAGAGAGAGAGAGAGAGAGAGAGTGTACAAGTAATATGAGGGGGGAAAATCATAATCTGTAGGCTGCAGGAGGCACAAGATGTGCCACACAGAGAGAGGAGACACTGTGTGTGTGTTTGTGTGTCTGTGTGTATGTGTGTGTGTGTGTATGTGTTCGGTCATTTGTATGTTTTCTGATCTTGCCTGATACACTATCTGCCATCCCTCAAAGTCTGAAGTTTTCCCCTTCGATCTTACTCTACAGGTTCAGACTATATATGAATGTGTGCGCACAGCATGCAACACATACACACACACCCTTGGTAGTGAAAGTTAAACACAAAGAATTATAACCAAAATCCCATAAACCCAATCTTTGTGTTAGTGTGTCATGGCTGTACGTTGAGAATGTCTAGGATATGTTTGTTAATGAATGATGATGGTGAATGGTTTGATGGGAAATGTTAATGTTTGGTTTTTAATGTTTGATCGAGAATCGTACATGTGATGGAAAATGGTATAGAATAGTGGAATTTGATGGTGAAAACTGATATTTGGTTGGAGAATAGAGGCGTTTGGTTGATGAATGATGATATTTGGTTGAAGAATAGAGGTGTTTGGTTGGAGAATAGAGGTGTTTGGTGGTGAATGATGATATTTGGTTGAAGAATAGAGGTGTTTGGTGGTGAATAATGGTGTTTGGTTGATGAATAGAGGTGTTTGGTGGTGAATGATGATATTTGGTTGAAGAATAGAGATGTTTGGTTGATGAATAGTCCGTAGTGTATGAATGGGTGTGTGAGTGTGTATATGATTGTGCCCTGAGATGGACTGGCACCCTGTCCAGGGTGTACCCCGCCTTGTGCCCGATGCTCCCTGGGATAGGCTCCAGGTTCCGTCGCGACCCTGAAGAAGGAGTAAGCAGTAGAAGATGGATGGATGGATGGATGGATGGTTGATGAATAGAAGTGTTTGGTGGTGAATGATGGTGTTTGGTTGATGAATAGAGGTGTTTGGTGGTGAATGATGGTGTTTGGTTGATGAATAGAGGTGTTTGGTGGTGAATGATGGTGTTTGGTTGATGAATAGAGGTGTTTGGTGGTGAATGATGGTGTTTGGTTGATGAATAGAGGTGTTTGGTGGTGAATGATGGTGTTTGGTTGATGAATAGAGGTGTTTGGTGGTGAATAATGGTGTTTGTTTGGTGGGGAATAGTGGTGTTTGATGGTGAATGATGATATTTAGTTGAAGAAAAGCTCACCTCCCTTTGGCCAAGACTTAATGGGAAACAACAAAGGAAATCATTGATTAACACTAGACCTAATGAAGCAAAGGAGAGTCAATAGACACACACACACAGCTGTCAGTTTTACATAATGGTCCCCTGGCTGCTCCTCTGTGGAGTGCTCTATTTGAAGTAAAGTGACAGAATGTCACAGAAAAGTGTTTGTGTGTGTGTGTGTGTGTGTGTGTGTGTGTGTGTGTGTGTGTGTAGAACTAACGACACACACAGACACAGATTTGGATTTAGAGATAAAAGAGCGATGGCATTTCCCATCCAAATATTTCTAGAAAAAGTTCACAGCATGGCACATTGAATGCGATGTACACACACTATAGTGAATTAGCATTTACTGTTAATTCCCACAATGTATACAATTACTAGCTAACATAAACCACATGCTGGGCAACTTATAAAGCGTGCAAGCAACAACACCCTCCCTAAATAGAGAGCTTTCCTATAATAATGAAAGCTTTAGTTTTTTTGTCTCTCAAATGCTAAAACCATCAGTTGCCATCAATAATCGGTTAAAAGTTTTTATTGAATCGGTTTTGGCAATAAATCAAATGAGCAAACAATTTTAATGATGAACACTTTAGTTCATTCACAAAAACATTGTCTGAAGTATTAGAAATACTGCAAAGTTCAGACTGATGTTCAAACCAATCCAGGTTTACAGGTTTGGAGGAATGCTTGTAAACTTCGCTTACCTTTATCTGTACTCGCTTAATGTAAATTGAAACCTGAAAGTCAACTACACAATCATATCCATAGACACACACTAACCTTCCTCACCAAGGCATGACAGAAAAAAAAGAAGAACTCTACCCACTTAAGGAACTGAGTCTGTGAAAAACATGGCATGTTTATGCCCTATATTAACAACCTGAGTGTACATGTGGATTAGGCATGTTACCATATCAATAGAATACTCCAGAGTATTTCAGCCTAATCTCTACTTACCACATCTGTAGAATATGTGTGATTGCTACAAGCTAGGAATTTAACACATCAACACTCACATATATTGGGACAGATAATAAACGTTTAGGCATACCATATTTTTGTAGAACACTGTAAATGAGGCTGTAAATCTGCTTAATTCTTCCATTCTGAGATGGGAAGAAGGCAGAATGTGCGGTAATGTTGTTACACTGTGTGAAGTGTATCTGTGTAAGACTGATACATAGGGAGTCAATCTTAAAAAGTGTACTAGAGTATAATTTTAAATGTTCTTATCCTAATAACTGTCTGTTTTATAACAGTGATAACGGTCACTGGGGAACAGAATTATGGGATTGTCATTTCCGAGAAGAACCCAGCACAGCTGTGGCGCGTGTGTAATACTGTTCATCCATGTATTACACATTATTTGTGATAAATATCAGTTATTACATCAGGAAGTTGTAACTAAGACCCTTAATTAGCCTAGTTCCTAATCATCAGATCTCATAGCAACTATTTCAGGCTCCTGAATGGTTAGGATTTGATGAAGGGGGTGGAGCCTATGAGGATGCACTTGTGGTTTCTTTTCTATCACTTTACAGAAGACAACACAGCTCCATTAATAGCCAAGCACCAAGTGGACACACACACACACACACACACACACAGGTTTTGGTTAGGTAAACAACACAGAGAGGATTTTGCCCTCAGGTTCAATTTGTCCCACTTTGGGAAAATTAGCCTCAGGACATATTACAGAATCAACTACAGAATCGAGCAACACCAGCTGTTTTCCATGGACACACAGGCTCTCTCTCTCTCTCGCTCTCTCTCTACTGTTTATCTATCTGGTTCTGTTTTGCTTGCTTTCTCTTTCTTCTTGCACACACACACACACAAAACCAAACACAAACATCTGCATTTGTATAAATGAGTCTGAATGGAGAAATGAATACCGTACCCTGATTGGCTAAGACAATAAGTGTTTTGACAGTTCCTCAGTTTCAAAGTGAGTACATATTCAAATCCAAGTGTGTGTTTGTCTGTTTGTGTGTGTGTGTGTTTGAAAATGTCAGAAAGGGAACAGAGTGAAAAAAAATCAGCAAAACAATAAACAGTGATGATGAAAAACAGATGTCTGAAATAGGAGGACAGAGAAAAATTCATGCCCCCCCCCCCCCCCTCTCTCTGTCTCTTTCTCTCTGTCAGTCTCTCTCTCTGTCTGAAGTCAATTCAATTAATTTATTGACAGCTATCAGCAGTTATGTTACATGCCAATGGAGAAATGATCAGAAAGTGTTAATTTCTTGAATATTTGTAAAAGTTCAACATAGACGCCACTGTAGAAACCATCTATAGACTGTCATGATGCTGCCTCTCAACAGATTTTCAACAACATATCAAATTATGCTTAACTTTCAACATGTCCGATTTTTATAGTGTACACATGAGGTGAATTTGAAATTGTGCTAAAACCATGGATGAGTAATAATCTATATAATCTATAATCTATAGGTGACTTACACAACACCAACAGCCACCAACTGGACCTTCCACGCGCACACACATACACACACACACACACACACACACACACTATATATATATATATATATATATATATATATATATATATATATATATATATATATATATATATATATACACACACATACATATATATATACATACATATATATATGTTAATCATTTTAAACTATTAATACAGGATTTTGCACAGAGTTTTTTTGTGATTGCTGCAGCTTTTTCAAAATGAGTTTTTTGTGCTTTTTTTGGAGGAAAACTGCTTGAATTGAATTGCAGTTGTCTTTCGCAGTGATGTTTGTTGGTAAATGAGACCTTTTAGCTGCACTCATGTTCGATGCATGTGAATCGGAAAGGGTTTTGGCTCAATGTGTGTTGTGATAACGTCACATGACGTGTCTTGTGTTTTGCTTGTATTTGCTCATTTGTAAGTCGCTTTGGATAAAAGCGTCTTCTAAATAAATAATTGTAAATGTAAATGTAAATGTAAATGTATTGGCCCAAATCTGCGGACAATCTGTGGTCATTTTGAAAAATTGCAAGCTCCTGCGAATATTGTTGAGTTTCCTTGTTTTTGCGTTCATTTCTGCGATCGCAAAATCATAGAATCCTGGATTGACTGTCTATGGTAACAATACCATGCAAAGCCCATAGACACCAATGGTAACTTCATAAATTCAACAGTTTTTGAATAAAGAAAATTTCCACTCACAGTTGAGCAAGTCAATAAACCTGTTAAAGAATATCTCCGTATCAAAATGCTGAAACAGTTCAACAATGGTGATCTCAGATTTTCAGTCACATTTCACGGTGTTAAAAATGAAGAATCGTGTTAGAAAGGACAACCACTGAACATTCCATGTTACTTATAAAATAAATGATGAAGTCTGAACATTAAACAATGCTGGGTTGTGTTTTCTTGATAAGGGTGGAAAAATACTGTAAATAATACAGCGGTAAACTACCGTATGTCGACACTAACGGGACAAAACCATCAAGGGCCAGTGAAATGCCTGAGATATTTCGCCAGTTCTTAGATGTTCGCCTACGTTTGTTCGCTATCAGTCCTGCAGTATTTTATCCCTCGTTTCAGTCACATGAACAGATCCATAGATGGATGAGGGCTGACGCTTGGTAAGCTGGTCTCTTAGGTGTGCCTGTATTGAGTTTGCACAGGGACAATACCATACCAAACACACACACACACACACACACAGCCTAAAGGCTTATATAAAATCAATCGCTCACACACACACTCCTCTCAGTTTTCCCTTAACAGTGTAGAGAGGCCTCCGAGCCTGCACTACATCACGCACTGCAATAAACCAGTCAGATCCTCTTGCGCAAACTTTTATTGAACCTACACACACACACACACGCACACACACATTTATCTTTCTCTGATTACCCAATCATCAAAGTCCCTGTAGCAAAGAGTCATAGAGTGCTGCATTCTTATATAACTGCTCCATTTACTGACAGATTTAGACACACACACACACACACATGGATTGACACATAAATCTATGTTTTATTCTTTCATAAAATTGAATGGACAGAACTAAACTAAATGTATGCACTCCGCTCAATACGCATCAGTATCTAGACTGTCCAGAAGGGGCGGAGCTTTCACCCTCAGCACCCTGTTACATCATAAGCACTGACACAGTGCAGTTCAGCAGATCAGTTTCAGGGAACAGTTTTTTTTTAAATCCAGCACATCCTTTCACCGAGCCAAACCATTACATAATCAGGTGTGAGAGTTTACAAATGGTGTTACTTTTACTAAGTGTACTTCTGTCTGTGGGAACATTACTATTCCTAGTCTCTACAGGGGGGGGCGTGGTGGCTTAGTGGTTAACACGTTTGCCTCACACCTCCAGCGTTTAAATCCCGACTCCACCCTGTGTGTGTGGAGTTTGCATGCTCTCCCTGTGCAGGGGTTTCCTCCGGGTACTCCGGTTTCCTCCTGCCGTCGAAAAAGGCTGATTGGCATTTCCAAACTGTCCGTAGTGTGTGTATGGGTATGTGAATGCGTGTGCCATTGCGCCCCATCCATGGTGTCCTTTGCCTTGTGCCCAGAGTTCCCTGGGATAGGCTCCAGGCTCCCCGCGACCTTGTGTGGTATAAGCAGTATGGGAAATGGACGGATGGATGGGTGGAAGTCTCTACAGATCACAGAGACAACAATTACAAACATAATTGTATGAGGAATACATAATAGCTTTTAGCGACATATTTATACTGAAGCTTTCGTTTTAAACTGGCTACTTCTTCCTGTGATATTAATAATTTTTTAAACCTCATTTTCTCCCACTATGTAGTTCTCTCCTATCAAACAACTACCAACCAGGAAGAGTAAAGGGTAGCACATGCTTCCTAAAAGACACTAAATCTTCTTGAATTCCTGCCCTTACAATGATGCAGCACAGCTCAACACACTAACTGCCCTCTTCCGCATACATGAGCTCACACACGCTCATGATTGGCTAGTGGTGCTGTGATTGACAGGGCAGAGATTAATGCAATCCCTCCCACCCAGAGAGAATTAAGAGGATATTGATATTTACAGTTATAACCAGTGTTCATAGGTTTATGTCTTATTTTGGGGGGTTACATTACCTGAGTTGTTGTCATGGCGATGAAAAATGATGACTTAGGGCCAGGAAATCAGTGTTTTTGCAGGGGAAAGAAACGGAATGTTCTAGATCAGACACTGGCACCTAATCTGTGATAAAGGGCTATGCGACTGGGGAACTGTGTGTGTGTGTGTGTGTGTGTGTGTGTGTGTAGACTTTAATGAAGGTGCCATCACAGGCAGGAAACGACTCATGGGAGAACGGTGGGGGGCAGAGAGGCAATTAGAAACAGCATCGGTTCAGCAGATTATGAGCTGTGTGTGTGTTTGTGTGTGTGTATGGGTGTGTCTGAGAAAGTGCACAACAAAAGTGTACAACACATACACACACGTTCACATGTCAGAATTAATGTTGTTGCCTTGTACTCACTGAGAACCCAGGAGTTGGAGCACAGCTGTGTTTCATTGTGTGTAAACATAATATTTAGCTCTGTGTGAGGATTCGATGTCCCCAAGATGGTAGAAACACACAACAGTTTAACACTGACAGAATATTGAGTCATAGAGCATTATTTAGCTACTGTAATATTCAGGTTAATGGAAACACCCTACAAAGATGGTAACACAAGTGTGTGTGTGTGTGTGTGTGTGTGTTTGTGTGTGTTCTTGTGCTCTGCAAAGGTTGCTTTATAAACTGGCTACAGAAATAAGAACTTAAAAGTCTCCCATAATCCTGCATTCCGCTCCCTCTAGCTGCAAATAATGAGCTCTCATACTGAAGAGCTGCCTGCGACGAGGAAAACATTTAACGCAGAGAGAGAGAGAGAGGGAGAGAGAGAGAGAGACAGAGAGAGAAGGGGGATGCAGAGAGCGATTATGAGAGCTCTAGGAAGGCAGCAGCAATGAGGCAGAAAATAAAAGTGTGTGCATGTGAGAGAGAGATAGAGAGAGAGAGAGAGAGAGAGAGAGAGATAGAGACAAAAGAGAGAAAGATGTTTTAAAAGCAGAGAATGACAACGAACGGAAGGTGGAGATATAAGTCTATTGAGGCTTTTTAAGGTCGGCCTTGATTTCGGCAAATGGAGAGAATAAATACTACAGAGGAATGTCATAGAGAGAGAGAGAGAGAGAGAGAGAGAGAGAGAGAGAGAGAGAAAGAGAGAGAGAGAGAGAGAGAGAGAGAGAGAGAGAAAGAGAAATTACTGTTGTTATTGTTTACAAATCATATCTCTATGTGTAGTACAATTTTGCCAGAACATATGTCATTCCAATAAAACTATCGTGAATTGAATTGAACTAAATTTGAATAGACCGAATTGAAACGAGAAGACAGGCAGAGAGAGAGAGAGAGAGAGAGAGAGAGAGAGAGAGAGAGAGAGAGACAGAGAGCAAGAGAGAGGGTGGAGAAACACCCAAGGCCAGCGAGTGAGCCGATCAGCATGAGTCATCAGTACATCAGCTGACATACTGTACTCGGATGCAAATTTCACCCAAAGGGATAAAATCATATTTTACTCACATGCTATAAAAAAATAATAGTGCAGTGCAGATGAGAAATAATGAAACACTGGGAGCGTTTTTTTTTTATTTTTTTTAACAGCACTGAAAACAGATACTTCTTGGCCGGCAAACTGGGTTTCATTACAACATTTAAAACCTGTATGTGTGGAATTAAAGACTCTGTGATGTCCAGAGAGAAGTACTGTATATCGCGCTATGAATTAGCAAGAATTAGGGCTGTGCGATATATTGACGTAATATTGATATTGTGATAAATGATTACATGATACACTTTTCTGAGATATCATTAGTATGGTGATGTATTTAAAAAAAAAATGTTTTTAATAATTACAAATTAAATGGTACTGAATGGATGCCATAGATTTGACGTAATGGTCAAGCACCAGAGTATATCTCAGACTTACTAAGTCTCCATCAACCGTCAAGGTCTCTTCACTCTGCAGATGAGCTGTATCTGTCGGTTCCTCGCTCTCGCCTTAAATCTCAAAGTGATACCTAGACATAGACTTTGGAACGAGCTTCCGTTGGCCATAAAATCATCTCCGTCACTCGCGTCTTTTCAGGGGGCCTTAAAAACATATTTATTTTCTCTAGTTTTTAATTAATACATTATGAATTTTACTGTGTAATTTTTTTTTTGTCTTTGTTTGTTTTAAATGCTTGGCTGTTTGCATGTGATAATTTTTATAACTCCATGTGCAGAACTTAACAATATTTTTTTATTTTTCTACTTGTTTTAGTTTGTTAGCTAAACTATATATCATGATATGTGTTGTGTATTGTAGAAATGTCCTCAAGTATCGTGATATGATATTGTTGTCATATTGCCCAGCCCTAGCAATAATAAATATCCCAATCGTTTATCAGTAGTCCTTCTGCAACAAAGTAGAGTTAATCAGGATGGAAAGTTTTTAAGGTGACCCAATTATAGCAACAGAACCCCACAAGAATATACCTCGAACTGACCTACAACATCAAGTGCAGATTTTATATCACGCTACATAATATGGACTTCCTGTCTAAACAGGATCTGCTGCTGCAAATATAAGGAATGTACCAATACCACACTACAGTATGTATATCACCATCACTCTTTTCATTAGCAACTGTTTTACAACAATATGGAAATTTCCCATCGTGTTCAACATTCTATCACAGTCTACGATATAATCTTGAGACTGTGTTAAAAGAATGACATGGTTAAAAAAACGATTCCTCTGTCGAGTATGATGAGAGAGGACTTTTCTTCCCTCCCCGAGGCCGAGAGGGAAAACCTGCCAGCCAGCAAGTAAAAAAAGCACCGACAAACACTCACACTTTAAAGCCTTTCAACAGCACATACTCCTGTGTTTACGTGACCAGAGAGAGCAAGAGAGTGTGAGAGAAATAGAGAGAGAGAGCGAGAGAGAGAGAGAGAGAGATGAAATAGTTGCATCCATACATTAAAATAAAATGTGAAATTCCCAAAAGCAGGAGAAAACACATCAGTGATGCTGTGTGTACGCCAGAAATGTGGAACAGAAAAAAACTAAAGGAGAAAAAAATAAAAATATTTGGAGGATTTTGGAGGAAAACAAAGGGGTTTCAGTGTGTGTGTGTGTGTGTGTGTGTGTGTATGTGTGTGTGTGTGTGTGTCATGGGTCATAGTACGTTCCAGCTAGGCACCTTGTTCTCCAAACATCCACCCCAACCACCCTACACATACACAGATATAGTCCTCCTCCAACTCATCTTATATAGTCCTCCTTTCCCCATCCCTCTATCATTCTGCCACTTCTGGAATGAACCAGCTGTTGTTGGGTGAAGACTTATACTCTCTCTCTCCCTCTCGAACAGATGCAACTGGCGACTCATGCTGTGAAGCGCAAAGTTCATCTTCCCCAGAAGTTACGAGTTAGAACAACTGAAAGCGTGCTCATATTCACAGCAGTAATTGAAGACGAGTCAGTTGGGATGTCTTGCGCATTGAAACTGAGGACCCCGCAAACCTTTTGCGCTCCGTGACATTCGTCTGCAGTTTATTCGAAATCTATTTATATCTGACGATTTAGTTGCAGTATCCTAGCAGCATTCCTTGCGGCAGTAGCCGAAGCAGCCTGACGCTTCTATCTGAGGAGATTCTATCATCGGCTGCCTGAGATGACTAACAAATCATGTAAGCTAGATGGCTGATGTTTGCAGTGTGTGTTAAGGTGATATGTGGGCCAGCCTCAGCCTGTTGCAGTTTTTACAAAAATGTGATTTTATATATATATATATATATATATATATATATATATATATATATATGTATATATATATATATATATATGTATATATATATATATATATATATATATATATATATATATATATATATATATATATATATATATATGTATATATATATATATATATATATATGTATATATGTATATATATATATATATATATATATATATATATAGATATAGATATAGATATATATATAGATATAGATAGATAGATAGATATAAAATCACACACTTTGTAATTTTTCACCTTGAAATGTGTATCTTTACATATTTAAAGGTGTGTAATTGGGGGCTCAGTGGCTTAGGCCCTGGTTACACTAGTGCGTTTTCGTTTAAAACAGTGTTTTAAAATGAAAACGATCCTCGTCCACGCTGGCATTTCCGCTGTGTTTCTGAAACAATCTCCATCTATACTACACGACTGGAAAAGCATGTCACATGACTATTCATGCACACTGGGCATGCGCATACAAGTGTAAACAGGAAGTTGGTTGCTAGTCAATGGCAGGCACAACAAACCAGCGCTCCATGTAGGGCTTACGTCGCTTGAAATAAGATTTGTTGCCGATTGCTCTAATCGTAGCTTACTTCTTGCGCATGTAGGCAGCTGCAGTATTATAAAATACAGAATTTAATTGCACAATGGCTGCTAAGAATGACAACAAAGCCAGCAAAGTTTGCGGTTCAGTCTCCGTGTTGTTGTGTGTACGATCAAGGTAGCGTAATGGTCATATGGTAGGGGCTTGACGAATCAGGAAAGGATACGCAATGATCCAGAAGACCCAATCAGGTGGCGAATGTGGCCGAACCCCCACTTTTGAAGCTCGTTTTCAAAAGTCTTCGTTTTGGTCTGTTTACATTAAAACATGAGCCCAGAGTTTTCAAACTAAAACGGGGTCTTCGGCGTTTCCAAAAGTCTCAGTTTTCGAGGGTCAAAAACACTGGAGTAGTGTAGACGACAGGCGTAACCGTAGCAATAGTTATGCGTTTTAAAATGAAAACGCACTAGTGTAAACAGGGCCTTAGTGGTTAGCACGTTTGCCTCACACCTTTGAGGTTGTGGGATCGAATCTCAACTCTCGTATGTGCAGAGTTCAGATGCTCTCCCCATGTTTCGGGGTTTTCTCCGGGTACTCCGGTTTCCTCCTGCAATCCAAAGACATGTGTTGTAGGCTGATTGGCATTTCCAAATTGTCTATAGTGTGTGAATGTGTGTGTGATTATGTGAATGTGTGAGTACAGAAAATGGATGGATGGATGTATGGATGGATGGATGGAGGTGTGTAATTGGACCTTACTTGACTGTAATTGGACTGCAAAGCTTTAACGGGAAAAGTACTTTCTCAGATAAAAGATGCATACTAAAGCTAGAAAAGATGGTACCACCCCAGCGAAAAGAAATTCAAAATACAGTTTGGTACCTTCTGTACACTTTGATGATCCATAAAGAAACATTTCTCTCTTTCAAACTGTAGCTTTTTTCTTCTTCTTCTTTTTTTTTTTTTATAAAGTGATCGCATTTTCTGGCATTAAAGAATGTCCTGGCATCAGCATTTCACCAGCTGATGGAATCCACCTGAGGTTCAAGATGGCATTGTCAGTTAACTCTTAGCTCTCGAAAGTTTGGATTGGATTCCGCTTCGGATAAAACCATCTGCCAAAAGAGATGCTTGTTTTCTCTAAAAATCTGGCAGAACAAATGTAGAATTTGGTAAATCCTCCTGTCTTGGTCTGTACTGGGTCGTTCTGAATCAATTGCCTTCCATAACCAACACGAAATTACAAATTGATACCAGTCCCAGATCAGTCTGATGCAGAATTACTGAATTATACTAATGACAATCCAGCAGATTGGTCACTTCCCCATCAAGCTGCTTCTCTTTTTATATGATTCTCTTGTAATATGATTTAATTTGATATAAACCTGCTTGCCGTGTGTCCTCCTAATTTATATTAAATTGGGTGAACTGTAACCTCGCCCAAATCTAAGATGAGGTTTAATATACAATAATAAACCTTACACACAATCACATCATTGACCCACACTCCAGGTAAAATCAAGCCTGAGACAAACACTCTGTTCTGGTGGAGTGATGTCATCCAATTTTGAATAAAGCTACTGGAGTCAAAAGACTTAAAAACAAACACACATGTTCAGAGAATTAAAGATAAAAAAAAACAAAACAATAGAAACAAGTTGGAAGTGGCTGTTAAAGTGTACAGAGTGACAGTATAAGTGCTTTTGGAGAGCCAGATGTTGTAAATTCATTGTGTGTGTTTGTGTGTGTGTGTGTGTGTTTGTGTGTGAGATGTTTTCCCTAGCAGAGAGGTGAGCAGCTTATCACACAGTGAAGAGAGAGATTAGCGAGAATTCACTCGCTCTCCAGAAACACATGCCAGGTGGATGCTGGCCCATAACCTTCCTCCTCGGATATGTGTGTGTTGATAAATAGAAAAATAAATGAGTAGATAAATATAAAAATCCACCACAAGAAACGAAAGGAATGATAAAACGATAGATAGAACGATAGATAGTTAGATAGATAGACACTGTTTCTCTAAATATGTCCAAAATGTTATATATTTGCTTCAGAACAACATTTTTTTAATGTTTCCTCTCATTTTAACACAAATTCTTTTGTTCCATAGCTTTAAGTTTCAAGGTGAACTAAGGCCCTTTCCCAAATGTCCCAAAATGTCCCAAACATCATAAACGCTGATGTCTTCTTCCGAGTAGGCACTTTGTTCTACACTTTCCTCGAGCTGTGGACCTGTGAAGTGCAAGTGATCGAGGTTTTAGGGGTGTAAATGTGAACATTTGGGACAGTCCTCAAGACTTCCTTACTTTAGTCTGTCGCTCTTCAATGATACTGGCAAAGAGCTGCTTTCTTTACTTACTGAGGACTTAAACTTCATTTTCCACTAGGAGACAAATGAAGTTCATTAGCATTTTGTTATTGCTTTGAAAGCATTTCCGAAATTTAATTGAAAGTTCTGTGTGTTTACGCAAAATCAGCTGACTTCATGCAGCAGTTTTATCTTGCCCAGCCGTGGTCCTCGCTCACAATCTTAAGGGGTTTAATGTAAGAGAGTGCAGCTTTATCTGCTTTGAATCAGTAAAAGGCACATTGACGGCACTTGTGAGATTCCTTTAGAATTATAAAATGACATGAGGCACTACGGCCTTGCAGACTTTTGTTTAAGAACGTGTGCAAATGAGGCCTGCTAGACTTCAAGTGTGAACATTTAGGACAGGGCCTATATAACCTCCAACTTTCTGCTACAAATCTGCCTTCAAACTTCAAACAAGCAGTGGAACGATACCAAACTGCACTGATGGGAAAAAAATGATTCCAGTTGTCCACATTGGCTGTCCCTATAATGTTACGACATTCAACTACATTCTTCAGTTTTGTTCATTTTTAGCTATTACAGCTGGTCACGTTGTGTCTTGATTCACAATGGGAAGTCTGTGTAACATCAGTAAAGAACTGCACACAGATCATTAATTAGATTAGATAAATCCGATTTTGTGGGAGACAGACTTCCATTGCTTGTTGGCTACATTTGGTATGTAGCTGCAGTTGCAAAGCTAAATAAGCAAAAGACGGCCACTAATAATGTCTTGGCTGATCTGCTGCAGTTGGGACGAGGCTGAAGAAGTGTCCATGATATACAGAGCACTATTGTACTGGCCACTCTTATGAAATCCAGAGAGCCCACAGAGAATGAGAGAGAGAGAGAGAGAGAGAGAGAGAGAGAGAGAGAGAGAGAGATAAACAGATAGAGAAAGAGAGAGAGATAAGCAGATAGAGAGCATGAGATTGATAAACAGATAGAGAACGAGAGATAGAAAGAGAAAGAGAGAGAGAAAGAGAGAGAGCAAGAGCTAGATAAACAGATAGAGAGCACGAGAGATAGAGAGAAAGAGAGAGAACGAAAGAGCGAGAGAGAGAGAGAGAGAGAGAGAGAGAGAGAGAGAGAGAGAGATGGCTTGAACACGGCCCGTCATCCTGTAGTGCTTTAAGGAGAGCAGACAGAAACAGGACACTGACAGTAAACAGCTCGCGCGCACCAAACTCCCATCCTTTGTTCTCGGGCCTGGAACGTAACCGAATTACGCGCGTGCAGTAATCTGATTTCAACACGTAGCCAATCAAATTCGGAACAACCTCGATACAGAGAGGGAGAGAGACACTAAGTGAGTGAAAGAAACAGCGAGAGAGGGTGTGCATTCCTGTGCTTTACAGTGAGGGCGCGTGTTTGTCTCCTCCCCAAAGCCGTGCACTGTGCACGAGCCATAAGGGTCACATGCTTGTCATGAACTCTCCCACAGCCCAACACTGCAGGATCACACGTGTACAAAAAAAAACGTGTAACGTCCTGGTTATATACACTGCAAGAGTTCACTATAACTATACAGTGTGCATTTTTGCATAGAAATATGCCTAAGCAAGCTTCCAGCCAAATGGGCGGAGCCACTTAATCACGTTGCTTGCGGGTTAACGCTGCACGCGCGCTTATCCGGACAGCATGTGTTAACGTACTTACAAAGAATAGAAGAGAGCATAAATGCACAGTAGAGCTTAGAGCTGCCTTCATTTATAGCCCCAACAACAACAACAAAACACACACACACACACACACACACGTCGCGCCCAATGCAGTTCCGCACTCGAGCCTAAACCCCGGACCGTCCGAGCGCGAGATGCAGTGAACGCCTCATAAAGCGGATAAGATCCCCGACATCCACCTCTGCACTGATTACGATCCGCTCTAATGGCGCTGAGATCCAGCAATGCACGTGCTTGGAAAAAGAAAATTCACATGCACTCACATCCGCTCGGCTGTGGTTAGCAACCCGCCTTCCACCATCATACTGGGGAGGAAATCCAGACTGTAGCACGAAGACATTGATGTGTTTGCCTGTTCCACAAGCGTGTAGTCTGCAGACGCGTGCCGCTGAGCTCGCGCCTTGTCCCGGTAGATTTCCTTCCCGTTCCTATGCAACCCCGGTATGTCCTGTCCTGTCCTGTCCTGTCCCAGAAGCCTGACAGTGTGTGCAACTGAGCAGCGAGACGGAGAGGGACAGGTGCAGCAGCACACAACACTGAGCACTCACACACTCTTAAACGCATTCACATTCTCACGTGTTTACACTCCTCCTCCTGCTTCTCTACACTCCTTCACCCTCTCTCATATAGATAGATATATAGATAGATGTGACTATCTATCTAACTACACGTCATGCTCCTAACAGTTTATAGTTCCATTATAGGCAGAAAAACACAGCATGTCATGTTACTAAGAAGGTTCTGTGTCCTGAAGACTCTCCTGTGGTGGAAAACTTACTGACTGTTACAACACTAGAGAACCCTTTCACAAATGTTTAAACCTTGTTTAGCATTTCTACGAAGTCTCCTTACAGAAAGCTTCACCATATCAAGGATTCTATGTTTTTCTTTGTTAAATAACTAAACAATATCGTATCATTGATGTAATATGAACCTGTGATTTGTCTTGATAGTCCGTACAGAAGTTTTTTTTCTGATACTTGCAGCTACAAATGCTCGATTTTGCTGTGGCTTCCCAAAATGTGCGATGAAATTTGTGGATTTTTTTGTGCTTTTTTTTGTTTGTTGCAGAAATCTACTTGAATTGGTGAAATTGAAATTGCATGAAATTGTTTCGCACTGTCTTTTGCAGTGATGTTTGTTGGTAAGTGAGACATTTTAGCAGCACCCATGTTCGACGCACATGAATCGAAGAGGGTTTTGGCTGAATGCTTGTTGCGATGACATCACATGACGCGTCTTGGCCTGAATCTGCAGATAATCTTGGGTAATTTTGAAAAATTGCAAGCTACAGCGAATATTGCAGAGTTTCCTTGAATTTGCTTTCATTTCTGCGATCGCAAAATCGCAAAATCCTAGACGGACTGTCTTGCAGCCAGCACTACTGTTAGAGCTGGGCTGTTAGGGAAAATGAATCAGCACATTCTGACCAATCAGATTTGAGAACTTGAGCATTATATCATCCTCACTGGACATATAAAAGTGAATGTTCAATGTTTTTGGATCATGAGGCTATGCAAGGAGTAAACTCATGAACTCATTGTTGGAAAATCTACTAAATTAGTAATATTATGATAGCCATTAAGAAAAAGTAATTGTTTCTTACCCTAATAAATACATATATGGATATAAATACTGAATACTCCCTCAATCCAATATGCCCTGTCCACTATCCCTGGTAAACTGCAGGGAATTACAGACAGATAGATAAAAACATATTTTTCTCTTGCTAATTAAATAATACAATCTTCATTGAGCATGTAAATGTAAATGGTAAATCTGAACAGTTTTTAAACACCATATGGTTTTTATGCTATAAGGCAAGGAAGTAGATAGATACTAAAATGTGCACTCGTTTATTTCTGCACTTTTTTTTAGCATCATGTCCCATCACGTGACCATGGAATGGATGAGCTACTTTGCTTTTGTTTCTCCCCCTCTTCTGTACCTCCTGGGGGCAACCCTTCTTTACTAGAGCTTCTCTAGCAGGAAGTGGGTCATGGGAAACACACACACACACACACACACACACACACACACACACACACACACACACACATACGGAAAGACTGTGCAACATCCCCCTACAACCCTTAGCTATCTAACCGTCTAACCATCTGTACCGTTTAACTGAATGTTCATCTAAGCCTACATCTAAGCCATGAAGCCTCCATCATTTACAATGAGCTGGAACTGTACCTACCCTATATTTTGATTATTGATTCTGGCATAAAATGACCAGTTAATATATTATTTGTTATGATATGCAGTAATTCGTAGCACAGCATTGTATTTGTGTTGTTTTACCCATCAGTGCCTGGGATGCATTTTGCAAATATGGTATCGATGGTTATTTATTGATTGTATGGCTTTTGATTTTCACAGTGTCCTTTTTAATCTGTCTTATTGTTGCTTCAGTCAAAACGCAACCTGAGTGCTACATTAATATTTAGTGTTCATTATGTGCCGAAGAGACACCCTGGAGCCCAACTGCTCTGCACTATGCTTGTCTATACTATGCTAAAAATGTCCAGGTTAAAATATGAAATGTATATTTGTAGACACATAAAGCCTGCTTATCTTTCCATAAATATAGGAAAAACAATTTTTGTTCAAAAGTAAGCGATGTTGTTCCACCATCATTAGTCCAAAGGATTTCCTATATACTCGGACCTAACAGTGCTAGGAATAATTGAACTTCAGCGGCATTGGGGCCATTTCACAAATGCGCATGCAGTACAATTGAGAAAACTTATAACATGCCCTCAGAACAAATGCAGTTATTCCAACAGTCATTCTAACAAACAGTTAAAACAGTATCTTATGAAGAAAAGTAGTTATTACAGCTGCAGTCTTGGTAATCTTTCAAATAAATGACCTCTACACATGACAGTCCCAATGAAGGAGGTGTGTCCTCTATGCATGTCTGTTCCAGTTAAGGAGGCGTCGCCTCTACACCAGTCTCAGTGAAGGGGGCATGACTCATACACAAATCAGTCCAAGAGAAGGAGGCGTGGCCTTTTTGCATGTCAGTTCCAGTGAAGGGGACGTGGCCTCGGTGCCTCTTCAGCATAAGAGCCAAAACTGCTCATTACTGGTTCACAATGTATCACAGAGAATCATATTGCCCTACATTAAGGTATCACATCATCAAAACATGGGCTTGTTTGAAACCTTTATACCCCACATCAAGGATTTTTTCATCAATAAATTACTGACCAAGATAAGAATGGGAGCAGGTAAGTATGTCCTCAGGCTTCCCAAATGACTTGGGGATCAATAGCCACTGATATTTGTCCTTAGGCTAAATGACTTGTTTTCCCCAGGCTTAGCAGTGTTAGCATAGCCATGTGACCATTGAGACATACAAGCGGCATGCATATCTGTTCAGATATCTGTGTCTCTAAGCTACAATAACATATGACAACACTGCTGTCAGATCACCAGTTGCATGTGCAAACACGTGTGAGAGACAGCAGATACAGTACATATATAAAATATATATCTGTATGTGTCTTGAGGGCAGGCTACCCTGAGTTTCCCATATCGCTGAAATATTCCGTGCTTGTCAGCAGAAAGTCTAAATTGTGTCAATATTTCTGTAGCGAGCCTCTCTTCTTTGAGTACAAACTGCCTCTATTAGTAGCATTAACGCATCGATATCCAGAGCTGCCTTAACGAGCTCTGTGCAAAAGAAACATGGGAGCTGTGGGTAATTTTATTAAAGAGTGTGTACGTAGTTGGTCTTTGAAACTCCTGAATTGCAAGCTTAATCTAGCATGCTATTGCCAGGACGCTCCACAAATGCTTAATTTAACTCGAACACGGATTGGTAATATTTCACGCAAGTGCTGTATTTTCACAGCGGGAAAATAGAGGGGAAAAATGAGAGGCAATTTGAAGAATTCAGAGCTTTTCTGATGGATTCTCCACTCTTAAAGGAAAGAAACAGGGCTCAAGGAAGAAGCTAGGGGAGAAATGGGTAGGATGGAAGAATATGGGGTACTTTCCTTAGCTGTTATTTATTATTTAACCCGAGTGCAGTACTCTCATGGAATATGTCTCTGTGTGAGAGTGTGTGTGTGTGTATTATCACAAATCAGCTTCCTCTACAGGGAGCCAGGACCTTCAGTGTATATTGGCGTAATACTGTAGGTGAAACGGAACACAATGGAAGCACAATGGTTCCAGGTAAATCACTATATTAATATTGTTTCCTACTGTCAAATGGAGCAACATTAAATTTTTATTATGCTGCAGCTACAAAGTTTCAATTACGGGGTCTTTATGCCTCAAAAATAGGAAAATAAATCCTGTGCTATTTTTGTTCTTGCCACTTGCTACTTCCTGACACTGTAGCCTGTTGGTCAACCAGAGCAAAAAACGTCAGCTTGACATAATAGTTACATCCGGTTTAAACAGGTTAAATTAATGTTTTATCATGTGTTGAACTGTACTTACAACAGATAATGGAATTCATTTCAGTGAATTCGGATCACATTTTTTTCAAAGATAATTTAGTTGCGTTTGTCCGCTCCCGTCCTCCCTCACGGTTGACACGTGTAGTGCATTCTATATATTTTTTAATGACATTTTTTTTAATAGTCAGCATAAATGATTAAACACCCTATTCCTCTGTTTTATGTCTGGTTTGTGTAGCCATTCCTACAGCTGCTGATACTTAAAGGTCCTAGAATAATGTTTAAGAGGATCACGATGAGCTTTTTTCTTTTTTTTTTTTAAGAATAATGTCCATATTTTAGGCACTCAGAAATGTCTCTGTTACCAGTATACACATATCACATTACATTAATAATATAACCGTTTCAGATTTCCGTATCTCAGTACTCCATCATACCCCTAATTTTCATTAATCACCTTGTGCTGTCCAATATCCACATCCCTCCATTAGCCTCAACACACACCTCCCTCCATCTTCCTCCATCACTCTCTCTGTCTTTTTTTTCAGCGTCTATGGAGGCTAAAGCTGAAAGCTGTTTGTCACTGCTGTAATCCCTTTATATGCACAAGACAATGGAATTCAGCCACCCCCCCCCCCCCACCCCCCCACGGGTCATGCTCTCATTCTGTCTCTCGTTCCTTTCTCTCGTCCCTCTTTGTCTCTCCCCTCTCACGGTTCAAAGGTCACTCTCTTGGCATTGTTAGCGCTGCCCTCCTTCTCATTTTCAAGAGATGCTAGCTCTTTGAGGAGCTGCTATGGGTAAAGCCCCACCCTATCTCTCTATCTATCTTTTTATCCCTTGTTCCTCTCTCACTCTCTCCCTCTCGCTCAACATCTCCCCTGGGCCTGGTTCCAGCTGGCTTGTAACATATATTGATTGACCATGTAGGAGGAGCCTGCGGATGGAAGACAGAGAGAATGCGAAGGAACAAGACAGAGAGTGAGGAAATGAGAGAGAGAGAAAGAGACAGCAGGCCCTACAGGCTGCAAAGTACAGGGACAAAAATAGCATGCCCAGAAGTTCAGATCACAGACTGAGAAGCAAGAAGAGAGAGAGAAGCATCTAAACAATGGACGTTTGATGGTCGTGTGTGTCAGTGAGCAGTGTAGCTTCATCCATCCATGTTTTTGTTACAGCAGCATGTATATGCTTTTGTTACAGCAAATGTATATTTGTTTCATATAGAGTTATCTTTCTGTATGTAAACAATACACAAATGTGTCATTTTATGAACTGTAAATTTATCCGTATACCTAGGCTGTAATCCGTTTTTGCAAGTACAATTCTGGGGCAAGGTCAGGGATGAGGGGGAGGGGCCAGGTGGACACCTTATCTTAACCAACTGATTAGCTATATTGATCTATTTATGAACTATATTGTTCGAGATGGGTGGGGATTAATAGATGACTGTATGTTGATGCTCCAGAAATCTGAGGGGGCAAATCTCAAGACATGAAGAAGCAAGGAGAAGTGTATGCTCTAGAGGTCAAAGGGGCGGGGCTTATACCAGCCCATACAGGATTTTGAGGGGGGGTTTTTTTCTCAAAATTTGCGATGCAACTTGCGGAGGTTTTTTTTTTTTTTTGCAGTAAACTACTATTGCGCTAAACTGCTCCGAATATTGCAGCGTTTCCTTTCGTTAATTTCGGCGTTCGCAAAATCGTGAAATCCTGGAGGGACTGTTATACAACAAAAGTTGAGTGTTAATGTGTAAACACATACTTCAGTCATTCATTTATTCCAGTTCAGAAAATATCAATTGGGAATTCATAAGCCGAAATGTCCACTATGATTTCAGCATACAGATACCAACTCCACTGGCAGGATTAGGCATGTACGTGTTTACAGGACACATCTATGTATGTTCTTGGATCTGTATATGTGTACGTGAACAGACGTATCCTCTTTTAGACTATAGGCTGACAGCATTCAGTCTGAAACGCCTGTGTGTATGTGTGTGTGTGTGTGTGTGTGTGTGTGTGTGTGTGTGTGTGTGTGTGTGCGCGCACTCATGAATATTTGATGAACTCATGGATTATGCAAAGCAGCCCGCAGACTCATTTGGGTTTCTGAATAAACACAATGGATTCAGAAAGCACGACCTAGAACAAGTTTAATATATCTCTCTCACACATACACATGCGCACTCACATACACAATCACATATATATCTTTAAACATGTATACACATCCTGCAAGAGAGTTAAATGTCAGAAATACAAACACACACGTGTGTGAGATTAACAGAGTAATAGAGTAATGAGATTATTATCAGAGACATGCAAGCACACACACTGGCATGCACTGTGATGAGATTAATATTTGAACCATGCACCCACACTCACAAGCACACATACACACATCATGGTCCAATAAAGGATTTCGATGTTGAACGATTGCTTAGTCTCAGGATCACTATTTTGTGTAATATACATCCATACTCATGGTGTATAGGCTGTCACCAGCCAGGGTAACACACGACACATAAGCACAGACGTGCAATGAATCTGTACAAACACGCAGCGCCAAACAATATTAGAGAAATGCACACAAATATTTGAACATCTGATGGAATCATTTGCATCAGATGACCAGACTTTTCTAGGTCACTTGAAATAAACGCAATAGAGACAGTTTAGGACAAACAACACGTTCTCATCTTCTTCAAGACTGTTTAAAAATCATCATTATTCTCATGAAGTTGCCAAAGCGTCAATGTGCAAATCTCTCAAGGTGAAGGCTGTTCTGATAAAGGTAGTGCAATTAAAGTTTGATTAAACACCATTTTGTTCACTACAAATATCCAGATGTGCTAGTTCAGTTTAATAATGTTGATGGCATCACTATTATTCAAAGATAAGGAAACTAGTAAAAAAATAATGAAGGCCTTTCTATGTGTAGGTGTATGTACTTTACATATAATAAGTATGTACTCAATTATCATCCCAACTGTATATACTGCATCACAACATGGCTGGACTCTAACGTTAACCTCCAATGGTATTTAGTAAAGCCCATTACTCAACCAAATCACCATAAACAGTTATAGATCGTATATATAAATCTTACACAATATTACACATATCAGACTGTCATTTTTAGAGCATTAGTGCTTTGTAATTCTTCCACTTAAGAAAGATAGCTGCTATAGAACTAGCAGACTCCATTTTCTTCTGTCATCAAACTACTATGTAAACATATAGAAAAATGGGTGGGTTGACCAGGTTCCTGTCACTGATTAAATGTGCATACATGGCAGTACATTTTTCAAAGAATTATTAGTAAGCATAAATATGATATAATCCCTGTATTTATTCATTTTGGGGTTATAATTTCTAATCCCAGTGTAGACACTAGTGAGGTGTCTTATCATCTTCCAGGTGAACGTTGCGAACCGACTGGCATATTTGTTACTAGAGATTTCTTTTGTTTTATGTATTTATTCAGTGCCATTACTCTTGCAGTGTAATTGAATCAAAATGCTTTTATTACTTTTGTCTCATAAGTATAAAAATATATATCAAGGACTAAAATAAAGATCTTGTGTTTCATACATTCAGAATAGAAGTTGAAATTACAATTATTATGATATTATTATATAACTAAATAAAAGTCACAATAAAGTACAAATAAATCTCAGTGGTATATTCTTAAGAATACAATTTTTTTTAATATACTGTAGCTGTTTTGAAAGCAATTTTTACATTGACTAATACAAATTCCATCCACCATTTTTGTTTTTCCACCATTTTGTTTTCATATATAAGATATAGTGGCAAAAGAAATTACAACATAATCACTGCAGAACACAAATATGGACTAATGGACAAATATAAGGACTTATAGTAAGTATGAAAGGGTTAACCATGAATGAAAGAAAATGTGGTTTCCGTCTCAAATCAACTAACAGGAGCCCCCTAAAACACCCAGAGAGATTTCAACTGGAGTGAATTCTGGCCCAGTGCAGTCGACCATAACTGGTTTAAGTGGATCAGCCTTGGGTGAAATCGACAGAGGCTATGTCTCTAGATGTTTTACATTCGTTAGCGAGATGAGTTGCTTTCTTTCCTTTCTTTCTTGTTCTCCCCCTGTTTTCTTTCCTCCTGCCTCCACAAACCTTGCCTGTCTCTCTGTATCTCATCAGCTAACCCAACTATCTCTCTCTTTTCTCTCTTGTGTTCTGCTCATTAGTGAAAAACCCAGGGAGCAGCGGTCACAGCTTCTCATTTATTTTCATTTTCGAAACTTGCGAAGCTTCACTGAGCCTTCAGTTCTACTGCAGTCATTCTGCTAGAAACACACACACACACACACACACACACACACACACACACACACACACACACAGAGTGTAATGTGCTCCGAAATGTGCTCAAACCACATACACACCATATATCTGTATGTCTGTTTGTATCCACATATTTGGTTTTCTATCCTCGTCCCACAAACACACATGATAGCATGCTAGCATAATATGTACTTGCTTAAACATAACCACTAGTTCTTTGCTTCACCACAATGGCAGGGTTTACAAGCCACTAAATACAGACTACAAATACCAACATCTATAACAGAGGTTTCACAGGGCTCATAAGTGCAGTTGTAGGATGGCAATGTAGTTTTTCATGCTCAAGAGATATAAAATATTGCAAGAATTAGAAATACCATCTGTCTTTATTTCCGACCCGTGCAGTGCAAGGTGATTTTCACATACACCCACACACCCACACCCACACACAGGATTATAACCAGCAGTCCAATATATGACATGTTCTCTCTGCAGTGTTAGTTACACATCTTACAATCAATTATAATTATAGTCACTGAGCCTGTAGACATTAACAGCAAATGAATTCATAATAGTGATGAGGTTACTGGCAGAAATCAATAGGCCTATTGGTATGGAATAGTATATTGTGTCAGAGTCTTGAGGTGAATATAAAAGCCACATTCTCTACAGATTTAGTCTAAACTGTGCATTAGTTTGACACACATAGGGTCGTAAATCATGTGCCAGACGTGAATGCTTTAAAAGATCTGTTGAAAACACCCAATTATGGTAAGATGATAGCTAACACATGGACAGGAAAGAGTCTTTCACACACACCCTCAAACACGTCTACACAGTGTGGTAGGCATGGCCGGTACTGTTTGACATATCTTTACTAGAGGCAGTAGATATATAAAGCGGTAGACAACTGTGTGTGTGTGTGTGTGTGTGTGTGTGTGTGTGTGTGTGTGTGTGTGTGTGTGTGTGTGTGATGTCAGGAGGCATTGGCTATTTGTAGTTGGCGAGTCATTTGGGAGATTCATGGTCCTGTGGGGCATATTTAAAAGCCATTTAGTAAGAGCGCACTCAATGAGCTGGAAGCCATAAATCCACTCTTTAAACCAACATGCCCTCCTTCCAGCCAACACAACTGTCCTGTTCCAGTCCAATGCACCACTCCGATACCCCTATACCCCATTACACTCCAATAAACTACATGCTAACACTCCAATAAACTACATTCTAACACCCATCTACCCCCATTATTTTAACACCCATCTACCTCATTACACTTCAATAAAATACATTTTAACACCCCTCTACCCAATTACACTCCAACAAACTAAATTCTAACACCCCTCTACCCCATTACACTCCAACAAATTCCATTCTAAGACCCCTCTACCCCATTACACTCCAATAAACTACATTCTAACACTCATCTACCCCATTACACTCCAACAAACCACATTCTAACACTCCTCTACCCCATTACACTCCAACAAACTACATCCTAACACCCCTCTACTCAATTATACCTCAAGAACTACATTCAAACTCCCCTCTACCCCACTGCACTCCAATAAACTACATTCTAACACCCCTGTACCCCATTGTGCTCCAATAAACTACATTGTAACACCCCTGTACCCCATTGCACTCCAATAAACTACATTCTAACACCCCATTACACTCCAATACATTAAAATAAACTACATTCTAAAACACATACACCCCATTACACTCCAACAAACTACATTCTAACACCCCTATACCCCATTACACTCAAATAAACTACATTCTAACACTCCTATAACCCATTACACTTCAATAAATGACATTCCAATACCCCTATACCCCATTACACTCCAATAAACTACATTCTAAAATCCTTCTACCCCATTACACTCCAATAAACTACATTCTAACACCCCTCTACCCCATTACACTCCAATAAACTACATTCTAACAACCCAATATCCCATTACACTCCAATAGCCTACATTCTAGCAGACATACCCTATTACACTCTAATAGACTACATTCTCACACCCCTATACTCCATTACACTCCAATAATCTACAGTCTAACACTCCTATACCCCACTGCACTCCAATAACTACATTATAACACCCCTTTACCCCATTACAATCCAATAAACTACAACCAAACTAAGTATCTTAGAGAGCCAGACTCTTTCAGAATTAAAGCTGGGCAGAGGTTCATCAATCTGTGAAAAACTGCATCTACGATTTGTGGAACAATTTCAGAATAATGTTCTTCAACATAAAATTGCGAAGACTATGAATATCTCATCATCTACAGTACATAATATCATCAAAAGATTCTGTGAATCTAGAGAAATCTCTGTGCTTAAGGGACAAGGGTAAAAATCAATATTGCATGCCCGTGATCTTCGGGCCCTCAGGCGGTACTGCATTAAAAACAGGCATGATTCTGTAACGGAAATCACTGCATGGGCTCAGAAACACCTCCAGAACACATTGTCTGTGAACACAGTTCGCCGTGACATCCACAAATGCTGGTTAAAACTCTATCATGCAAAGAAGAAGCCATATGTGAAAATGATCCAGAAACGCCACCATCTTCTCTGGGCCAAAGCTCATTTAAAATGGACTGAGGCAAAATTTAAAAACTGTTCTATGGTCAGACAAATTGAAATATGAAATTCTTTTTGGAAGCCATGGACACCACGTCCCCTAAACTAAAGAGGAGAGGGACCATCTGGCTTTTAATCAGAACTCAGTTCAAAATCCTGCATCTCTGATGCTATGGGGGTGCATTAGTGCCTATGGAATAGGTTCATCTGGAAAGGCACCATCAATGCTGAAAGGTGTACACAGGTTTTAGAGCAAGATATACTTCCATATAGATTCCATCCAATCTTTACTTCTGAGAGACTCTGCCTCTCTAAGATACTCTTTTTATACCCAATAATGTTACTGACCTGTTGCCAATTAACCTAATTAGTTGCAAAATGTTGCTCCAGCTGTTTCTTTTTAGTAACACTTACTTTTCCAACCTTTTGTTGCCCCATCCCAACTTTTTTCAGACGTGTTGCGGCAATCAAATTAGAAATTGCCTTATTTTTTCCTTAAAATGGTTCATTTCCTCAGATTAACAATTGATATGTTTCCTATGTTCTATTGTGAATAACATATGGGTTTAGGAGATTTGCAAATCATTGCATTCTGTTTTTATTTACATTTTACACAGTGTCCTAACTTTTTTGGAATTGGGGTTGTATATTCTATCAACCCGTTACCCGATTACACTCCAATAAAAAACATTCTAACACCCTTCTACCCCATTGCTTTCCAGCAAACTACATTCTAACACCCCAATACCCCATTACACTATAATAAACTACATTCTAACACCCCTCTACCCCGTTACACTATAATAAACTACATTCTAACACCCCAGTACCCGATTACACTATAATAAACTACATTCTAACACCCCCTACCCCATTACACTTCAATAAACTACATTATAATCCCCCAGTACCCCATGACACGCCAATAAACTACATTTTAAACACTAAAACATGCTACATTCTAACACTCCTTTACCCCATTTCATGCCAATAAGCTACATTCTAACACCCCTATAACCCTTTACACTTCAATAAACTACATTCTAACACCCCTATACCCCATTACACTCCAATAAACTACTTTCTAACATCCCTCTACCCATTACACTCCAATAAACTACATTCTAACACCCCTATACCCCATTACACTCCAACAAACTATATTCTACCACTCCTATAACCCATTACACTCCAATAAACCACATTCTAACACCCCTATACCCCATTACACTCCAATAAACTAATTTATAACACCCCTCTACCCTGTTACACTCCAATAAACTACATTCTAACACCCCTATACCATTACACTCCAACAAACTACATTCTACCACTCATATAACCCATTACACTCCAATAAACTACATTCTAACACCCCTCTACCCCATTACACTCCAAGAAACTACATTCTAACACCCCTATACCCCATTACACTCCAATAAACTACAGTCTAACACCACTCTACCCCATTACACGCCAACAAACTACATTCTAACACCACTCTACCCCATTACACTCCAATAAACTACATTCTAACACCCCTCTACCCATTGCACTCCAATAAACTACATTCTAACACACCTATACCCCATTACACCCCAAGAAACTACATTCTAACACTAATATACTCCATTACACTTCAATAAACCACATTCTAACACCATATATCCCATTACACTGCTATACCCCATTACATGCCAACAAACTACACTCTAATACTCATATACCACATTACACTCCAATAATCTACATTCTAATCCCTCTTTACCTCATTACACTGTGTAATTACATTCTAATAAACATTTTCACACCCTATAACCAAGTACACACAAAAATAAACAACAAACACAACTACATACACTGCAATAAATTACATTTAAACACCTAACAACAATCTCTAGCCTTATTAAATCTAATGTAATATTCGATATTACATACTATATTGTAATAACCCCATTAAACCCCATCATCCTTGTTCCAAATGCCCCCATACACCATTGTACTCTCTGTACACTTCCTTATTTTACACCATCCAATTCAGCACAACACAATTATTACATCAATCCACACATTATCAAAAATAATTGACAGTGAGAGAAAAAAGAGGGAGAAAAAGGGAAAAACAAGCTGTGAAGTGGTTGACAGCCGCATTGTTGGACTGTCCCATTGTCGACAATGCTCTCAGCAGCTTATTCGTTCGTCCCTCCCTCTCTCCCCACCACTCTCTCCCTCCCTCCATCACTGCTTCTCTCCTAAATCCCACTGTCTGAGAGACATGCAAACAAAAGCGGAACATGGTTCTGGCACCAGGGTGAAGCTCAGACCCCCCCCCCCCTCCCCCCTGCTCACTCCCTCCTGCTTTTCCCTCTTCTCTTTTGCAGACCGTCCTTCATGCAAATATTAACATCAGGGAAATGTGGGTATGACTATACATGTATTAACATGTGTTACTTAAATGCAGATAAATGAGAACAAACATTACATTGATGGATAAGAATAAAAACACATGGAAAAAAAGCAGGTCCAAGGCCAGCTTCTCAAAGAGCAGTTGCTTTCAAACCCAGTTTCAGCTGACCCTTGTAAGTGCATTGCAAGTGCTTTCTTTCCTCATGGCACGCACATACACACACACACACACACACAAACACACATGCACATGCACATGCTCTCCACCTGAAAATCACTCCACATTATGCAGATCTGATCTCTAATTCTGTCATGCTTAAACGGTGAGATAGAAAGATACAAGCTGAAAATGTTACATTATGGAAAAAAAGGGAGTCCAGCACAAACAAAACACACACACACACACACACACACACACACACACACACACACACACACATCCTACAGCGAGTATGAAACCCAGCCATTTGTCTGTGAGTGTTACCTTAGCAGCAGCTCCTCACTAGTCCTCATGGTGACGGGGTTGTTGGTGGTGGAGGAGTAGCGCATACCATCCACACACACACTAGGCACAAAGCCTCGTTCAGACGAGTGCTCCAACATCACTGTAACTCAACACACACACACACACACACACACGCACGTGCACTGTGCTGCACACACTCACACACACCCACGATCCTCGCACTTTCGACTATGTCCGTGTGCACACTTGTACCAGTCTTTCTCTTTGCCTTTCTCTTTCTCTTTTGAATCCCGCCAACGTCCTCTCGTTCTCTCGCTCTCTGGTGCAGCACTCCCACACTCTCACCCAGCCCTCAACCCTAGCTCTCCTCCTCCCCGCCCTCTCTCTTTCGCTCTTTCACTCTCTCTCCCTCTCTCCCTCTCTCTGCCACTCTCTTTCCTCCTGCCTCCCCCTGTCTGATTCACTCGGCTGTAATAACCCTTTCTGACAGCTCATGTTGTTGTTGTGAGCCAGTGGTAACACTGTATTGCCTGCTGTTGCCCCAGACTACCTCGATGCTGCCTATGAGAACATTGAGCAACCTGACATTCTAATATATGACAGGTTAACATTCTGAGTTAATTATGCTTCCATGTTACAAAGTATTTTAATGTGCATGTCATCTTAATAATAATAATAATAATAATAATAATAATAATAATAATAATAATAATAATAATAATAATAATAATAATACAGGGATGTACGGTGGATTAGTGGTTAGCACGTTCGACTCACACCTCCAGGGTCAGGGGTTCGATTCCCACCATGGCCTTGTGTGTGCGGAGTTTGCATGTACTCCCCGTGCTGCGGGGGTTTCCTCCGGGTACTCCGGTTTCTTCCCCAAAGACATGCATGGTAGGCTGATTGGCATGTCCAAAGTGTCTGTAATGTATGAATGGGTGTGCGAATGTGTATGTGATTGTGCCCTGCGATGGATTGGCACCCTGTCCAGGGTGTACCCTTGTGCCTGATGCTCCCTGGGATAGGCTCCAGGTTTCCCCGTGACCCTGTTGGAAGGATAAGTGGTATAGAAGATGGATGATGGATGGATGGATAATAATACATTCATTAGTGTTCTAATTTAGTACATGTAATGTAAAGTGTGGTGAATTTGACACTAGGTCATTCTCAAGTAACCATAATACTATTTATATTGACACTTCCTAAACATGTTCTGCAATAAACTGCAAAATTGCGAAATTCAATTAAAAAATTCAAATATGCTACATACTAAAATATAACACTCTACATTTTTTTAAAAATTACATTTATTTTATTTTACAATTTACAAACATTTTTTTAATGCTTACACAACACCCACACCACCTTTCTTTAATACATCTTCAATTCATTCATCTTGATTAACCACTTTATCCTGTATTACCCTGTATTTAAAATATTTATTATATATGTGGGCAATTTCAATACAACTACCTCAGCTTAATGTTGCACAGCATTATATTGCACAATACAACTGCACATATCTGCACTATATTCCAATTACAGTCACCCATCTTTATATCCTTACATTATATATTTATACTTTTTAAAAAATACTTTCCCCTATTTCTAACTTTATGTAGATTCTATTTTATGTCACATTTCAGTATACGCTGTCTATGGTTTCATGTATGACAAATAAAATTTGAATTTGAAAATTCCAAAAATTGGTATATTGTAGATGCGTACATCCTAACCTAGCACTTTGCAACATTCTGACATTACAACGTTTGAATATTGTTCATTTTAATCTTCTAAAATTTTAAAATTGTACATCCATTTGAATATAAGTTTTCTGTTGTAGTTGTATGTTCTTTTGGTGCCTGTGGTCTTTCATATGGCTCTCACCACAACCAAAAATCTTTAACATACAGAACTTTTTTAAATTAAGAAATTAAGGCTAAACTTATTATTAACCAATGGCATATCAGATAAGCTTAAGCAAAACCTGGAAACACAGTACCAGTGCTGTATTATTGTAGTATTATTATTTTTCAGTAGCATCCTATGGTACTGTTTGTTCTAATATACGTAGATAGTTAATAGAAATCTAAATAGTTTGCATTGTCTAGCAGTAAGTTGTAACTTGTAATATAAGTAAAATAGACTAAATTTACTTGCAACTTACTAAACTGCACATTTTATTGTTGCTGGAGTGATATCCTTATCTTTTGTACCTTTAATATATATCATTCACCTGGAATCATATGGTGTAATTTTAATTTACAGATTTAAGCACATAATTGGACTACAATTAGCTTTTGCCGTAAAGGTGTTTAACATAATAAGAAAATATGAAACTGTTACACCATATGCAGTTCGGTCTCTATTGGAGCAATCTATTAAGCCTCTGTCTTTCTGTTATTAAGTCTAAGTCTCTCTATCTCTATCAAGGTAAGTATTTGTTGTTCTTGGCATGTTATCTTGTATCATTAATAATCCCCTTACTCTTGGTCAACTCTCCCTAAGTCAATGTTCTGTTTCAGTCAGTTACTAAGAATTGTGCTGATATAGAGCATAACAGTTAAACAGCCTTAAACAAGCCCAGGTTTAGACAAAATACCATTAGAACATTACGAAGAAATCTTTAGAGGAACCGAGAGGGTCCTTCATGTTAAAGGTCATTTAATTGAAAAGTAGTAAACATATACCATGATTGTTTTTTTTTTTCATATTGTTTCATCCATAATGTCACGTACAATACTTTATAAAGAATATACTCACTCAGAGATATACTGTATGTCTGTATCATTCTTTTATCTGGTGGTTCCTGCTTAAACTATAAATATAAAATCTGCTGTTTTATTTAATATGTAAAATTCTCCTAGTCCCAACCCTAATAATGCAATATTTTAAGGTATTATAACAGTCCACAAATTATTACCCTTGTGCATAACTATTGTGGTCTGTCTAAAACCATTAGTAATGAAGCAGGACCTGCTTCCCATAAATCCATGAGGTATTACTACTTCTAACAGAAAAAAATAAATAAATCAGAAACAAGATGAAGCTTAACATCCTGGAGAGATGTGTCTGTTTCAATCACCCAGCAATGGAAGTAAATGAGTGGGGTCGTATTGCAAAAAGCATATCATTAAATGATAATAATCTCAACTGTCATCGCTCTTTCTTTTCACTATCTGTTTCTCACCACCTATACTTCCTTCTTTGATGACCCTCTTACTCAGGCTCTTCCGAATGTCTCTCAATGCACCTATTTTTATTTTTTTTTTTTACATTTTATGAATGTTTCATTGTCAGAAGCAGTTTAATGCCAGCAATTCATTATGGGTGAACATGTAAAGGAGCAGCATAAAGATTATACCCAGATCATTTAGAGTAGATACTGGATAAAGTAATTTTCTTTCCAAAAAATGTAAAATTACACCCTTACTTGCACACAAAGCTGGATGGTATAGTTCCTTTTAAAAACAGCGTTTCTGCCATTTTGTAGTCATAGTTTTCTCAAAGTTTTCAAGGTACAATGAAGGGACACCTAGCTTGAGTTTAACCTGTGTGCAATATGCATTAGGATCAATGCCAGAAAAACACAAAAATTAGCAACAAGAATCTTGACAACACATGGACAACAACTCAGGTTGCAACATGTTTGCAAAACTTTGCATAAAACTTTCCTGACACACATGGATTTATATTGAATGCTACTACTGGACATAGATGGGAAAAGTACTCAAATTCCTGTGGACTTTATCCTCTTCTAACGGCTAGAAACTGTGGTTTTCGCTCCTAACACTGAAGGTCGAAGGTATTGAAGTCTGTTCAGCATCTGTGTTTTTGCTGCACAATTTGTGTTTAACTACAACAGAATTTTGTGTATGTTTTGCGTTGTATTGAACTGTACTTTGCTCGTTTTTATCAACATCCCTGCATGTTCCTGATTCATTCATGCAAGATAATTTATCCATCCATTAATAATAGTTCTTACAGATAGCCATACTATATCTTGTTCTACGTGTTTAGTGCAGCAAGAGGTGGAATTTGAGAACAAGTATATAACATCAAGGTGAATCAAACTACCAAAAAAAGTAAATAAAAAAATAAAAAATACAGAGCGTATGTTTATATATACAGATTGATAAATACACTTTATATAAATACAGAGTGTTTTTTTTCAGAGTGTTGTTGGACTTGAGAAGAAAAAACACTGTTTAGCAGACTGCTGCACCTGCTTTATTGATTATGAATTAAAAAAAAATAACAGCCCGGACACCGTAATCTGTGTGGCTAATTATTTGTTCCCTCCTGGGAAATAACACTCAACGCAATCAGATTAGGTTTGGCAGACAGCACATGCTAAACACATGTTACCTCTAGCAGTATGTTATAGATAAAGTAGCTCTAGGCTTGTTTTTTATTGAAGTCATCTGAATGTTAATTTTGTAAACCAACTTGCTGCTCTCAGACATTTATCACTGACATACACTCGCAATTGATTATGGTTAATCTGGTTAATCATGGTTAACATGAGGAAAGTTTTAGATATGGCTAGAAGGTTTACACAGTTAATATTAATAAAAATAATAATAATAAGAAGAAGAAGAAGAGGAGAAGAAGAAGAAGAAGAGGAAGAAGAGGAAGAAGAGGAAGAAAAATCAGTTTATTTCTTAGACTGCTGATTCATTAATTAATATCAATGACTTAATTTTTTCAACAATCTTATCCTACATAAACATAGAGTTCCTTGAGTTAATTTGACGATTAAATTACACCATGATGAGCCATATTTTATCTCTTTTTGCAGACGAATAGTTTTGAAATTATGCTGTAAATCAAGCACTATCTATCTATCTATGTATATATATATATATATATATATATATATATATATATATATATATATATATATATATATATAATTATTTTTTTAAAATAGCTATTAAGAATGCCTTTAACAAAAGAAGAATGTATTGAAATGATTCTCATGGCTGGATCGGGAAGCAATGTTCTGTTTCTTAAGTCTAAGTCTCTCTGACTCTATCAAGGTAAGTATTTGTTGTTCTTGGCATGTTATCTTGTATAATTAATAATCCCCTTACTCTTGGCCAAATCTCTCCAAGTCAATGTTCTGTTTCAGTCAGTTACTCAGAATTATGCTAATATAGAGCATAACAATTAAACAAGCTTTAAACATGTCCAGGTTTAGACTTTTAAAATAAAACTAAATACCATACGAACATTAGGAAGAAATCTTTAGAGGAACTGAGACATGAAAGTGAAACCCATCCTCTTTGGCAAGTGAGATTATAGTAGAAAGGGGTAAAAGAGAATAGTCCAAGAGTAGAACTGATAATAACATAGGGAATTTGTTCAAACACAGTAACTGCTTTTTCCTGGTCAGGCTTACAGTGGATCTGGAGTCTAACCCAGGAATACTGGGTGTAAGTCTGGGATACAACCTGGATGGGACATGGGCATGTTTTTGAAAGGTGAAAGGAAACGGAAAATGGAAAAATTAAATTCCTGGTGTAGCATCTTCCTTCAAATCCGATAGAAAAGGTTAAAATATTTTTTTTAATGGCATGGAACTCAATAAGGCAGAACTTCAGCTTTGTACAATATTCTAGTTGTAACCCTCATGTTTTGGGTCATTAAGACATTATCGCAAGGTTGTGATAGACTTTAACAGGAAACATGGCAAGTACATCACACACAACACTTTTGCCAAACTTAAAAACAATTTCAAAAAGACTGGAAGTGATGTGGACCAACCGAGTAGTGAACGTCCACCAACATTCAATGACGAATTCACAACCGATGTGGTGCTGGCAAACATAGTCCCCTATATATATATATATATATATATATATATATATATATATATATATATATGGAGACTTTTGGGACACCCCGTATAGTAGGGACGTGTTGATAATCTATAGATGAACTACTAAACATGAAGACCTTAAACTGAACCATCCAAATAAAGTGTAAGGGGAAATAAAACAGCATTAATAATCTATAGAGTGTATATAAATCTACTAAACATCAACAACAATAAACACTGGACTGCCCACTTAATGAGTTACGGATGTTTTTAGTGGTTTAAATTAAAATTATAGGGACCTTATCTATTTATTCTCCACCCAAATGGAACCATATAATACTAACCTTATGTTATCTGGTTTAAATATATAGTATGTTGCGATCGCAGAAATGAACACAAAATCAAACGCCACAACATTCGGAGGAGCTTGCAATTTTCAAAATTACCACAGATTTTCCGCAGATTTGGGCCACGATGCGCCATGTTACATCATCACAACGTGTATTCTGCCAAAGCACTCTTCGATTGACGTGCGTCGAACATGAGTACAGCTAAAAAGGTCTCATTTACAAACAAACATCACTGAGAAAAACAATTGCAATTTCACCAGTTAAAGTCGTTTTCAAGTATAAATCCTGTACATACTGATATGGCACACATGTAAATTAAAAAAACATTGAATGACAAGGGCGTGTGGACCAGATAATTCTGTGTGAAACGTGTGAGATAAGCGTCACTGGTACACCGCATGAATTCGCACCAATCTCCCTTTCTCTCTCTCTTTCTCTAATGAAGGCTTGTCTGAGGGAATGTAATGGCTGTCTAGAACCAGCCCCATGGAGTGGCAGGCATATGGGCACAGTTGGACAGGAGAGCTGGCAAAGAAAGGACATGCCACGTTTATTACCGATCAATTTTAATTCGAGACGCTTTAAACGTTGGGAGATCTGAGGACTTGTGGGCTGATCCATTGTTACATTGTTCGTTATTTGTGTGCATATGGGAATCGAGAGGTGTGGAGAGAGAGAGAAAAAAATAGCAGTAACTGACATGCATTAAGTAGCGCTGTGCCAGCCACTGATTTCTTGTGATATCCAGCAAGAACACTCGATTAGTCACGTCTGAGCCAAGGGAGCACGGAGGCCATTATGAGTCGTTAAAAGCTTTATTCACCGTAAGACGGAAGAGTAAAGAAGAGAAGAGAAGAGAAGAGAAGAGAAGAGATGAGAAGTGTGGCAGGCAGTGTATGCTTTGGAGTAAAATACACCATACAAAAATAACCTTAGATGATCTTCCCTCCATCTCTCACTCTCTCTCTCTCTTTTTTCACATCCCTCACTCCACTCTCCTAGATAGATAGATAGATAGATAGATAGATAGATATCTCGAACCTCCAGATGCACACATACACTTGAAAGCTCATTCATCTTATCTTCATCTTATCTCATGTGTCTCCTCACCATACCCCAATCCTCCTTCATCATGACTATGTGAAGTCTCTCTTTCTCTCTCTCTCTCTCTGCTGAAGGCTGAAGTCATGCACCAAAACAGATAAATAATTTAGGCAAAAGAAAAAGCCTTGACACAGCAGGTTGGGCTTGAAAGCGGGAGGCATAAAACTTGCATTAGCTACACACTTTCACAATCAGACCATCAATGAAGAATTAATCACATCTTTAACATGTATGTGCACTCTCGCTCGTGCGCGCTCGCTCTCGCTCTCTCTCTCTCTCTCTCTCTCTCTCTCTCTCTCTCTCACACACACACACACACACACAAGCAGGACAGGGAGGCTCGTGAGAGTGCTGCATCGAGTGAGATGTTAGGAGATCATGTTTTAGGCTGCAAAAATTTTGCATATACATCTTTAACAGTTAATTAAAGACTCAAGAATTTTGGGGGGATTTGATTACCAGTGCCAAATGTACACATTCCTTGTATTTTTTTTTTTTACCAGCGCGTCAAAACCGTGTTTCACTCGGCATATATTCCACAATTCACAAAAATTTGGCATGATTGCTAAAGACAGTAAACTGAATGCTTTACCACTCTACTACCTAGCAACATCAAGCAAAATGCATTATTATGCAATATTCAAGTGACATCACACAATATTGCTTAATGAATCGGTATTAAAATACTAATTTCCTAAATCATTATTTCAACAGGGGGTCACGGTGGCTAGTGGTTAGCAGGTGTGCCTCAGACCTCCAGGGTTGGAGGTTTAACCCTGTGCTTCAGGGGTTTCCTCCAGGTACTCAGGTTTCCTTCCCAATTCCAAAGACATGTGTTGTAGGCTGACTGGCATTTCCAAATTGTCCGTAGTGTGTTAATGTGTGTCTGATTGTGGCCTGTGATGGTTTGGCTCCCCGTCCAGGGTGTCCCCAAAGATCCAAAGATGGCTGTTGCTACCAAATCTGAAAGGGGCCAGTGTAGCTCGTTGTAGTATATAAAAATGAGCAAATCCTCATCATGTAGCTGAACATAGTAAGGTTACAGTGACACCCATGTTGAACAACAGAAATAAACGTTTTTCATATTAGCAGTACCTCATATCCCCTATTTCCCAAAGCCTGCAAAGGTATTATTACAGCAGAAATCTGGAAGTTATTGCAGATGATAATACAGTTGCTCCTGCAGAGTACATTTATATATATATGTGTATATATATATATATATATATATATATATATATATATATATATATATATATATATATATATATATATATATATATATATGTGTGTGTGTGTGTGTGTGTGTGTGTATGTATGTATGTATATATAGTATACTATTTTACAAAATCATTGCACCACTCACAAATATATTATGTATAGAACAGAGTCTCTCTCTCTCTCACTCTCTCTCTCACTCTCTCACTCTATTTCTACTCTGAAATGGTTCAAAAGAGAAGCTGTAGAAATCAATATTAGCAGTTTATAGCATATTGCTCCACAGATATAGTAATATAAGTGCATGAAAGCACACACACACACACACACACACACACACACACGCACACACAGACACACACACATACATACACAATTCATGTGGATTTCAGTGATGTGTATAATACCTTCAGCCAGCTTTTTAAACGGTGGCGTTTTCCATAGCAAAGCGACTGGCTGATATATGTAACACCATGACTCATTCATACACTTTATCAGTCCCTCCAGGACTTTGCGATCGCAGAAATTTACGCAAAATCAAGCAGACGCTGCAACATTCAGAGGAGCTTGCAATTTAACTTACAGATTTTACCACAGATTTTTAAGATTTTTAACGAGCATTCAGTCAAATCCCTCTTCGATTTACGTGCAGCGAACACAAGTACAGCTAAAAGGTCCCATTTACCAACAAACATCACTGCGAAAGACAATTTCGTGCAACTGCAATTTCATCAATTCAAGTAGTTTTACGCAAAAAAAAGCACAAAATACTCCAGAAGTTGCATCGGAAATTAAAAAAAAAAAAGCCGCATACTGCAACTATCACAAAAAACTCCATGAAATCCTGTATGGTTTGACTTAAGGGCTTGTAGTTAGCACTATGAGGTGTGCCACATATTCAAGGGGAAAAAAAAAAAATCTTATGCCAATAATGATATTATATTTACTGAATGTTAGCTTAGATTTAGCGTAGATCTAAAGCAAGACAAATTGTATATTTTACACATAGACTGGCCATAGACTACAACAATCTTGGAAGCTATAATCTCACTTTCATGTTTCATGTTTCAAGACATCAGATTATTTGTTTTTATCCGAAAACCAACTTAACCTGACAAAGATGGGATTTTTGTAGCAAGATATATTTAAATGATTAAACACACACACACACACACACACACACACACACACACGCAGCATCCTAACTTGAAATAATTAAGAGTTTCGTTTGAAGTGACTAGTGGCTAGTAAATGGCCTCTTCCTGTCAAAGGTACCGTTACCCATAATGCACTGCGAGAATACGTCAGTTTTAACACTGAGAAATGTCTGCCAGCCTTAGATCAGGTTTATAAATGTAACGTTTAAATAGCCGCATGAGTGTAAAGTGGCAGGGAGCTGATCTGTGAATGCTATCTCACAACACAAAGCGAGAGAGAGAGAGAGAGAGAGAGAGAGAGAGAGAGAGAGAGAGAGAGAGAGAGAGAGAGAGAGAGAAAGAATCACAAAAAAACATCCAATTTGCAAAAATGCACAGACCGGCATTACACAATCTCACACTGCACATCTGCACATCACCTCTATACACACTGCATATATGCATAGAGCCCCCACTAACACACACACACACACACACACACACACACACATACACGCATACACGCGCACACACACACACACACACACACACACACACACACACACACACTCACTCATTCACGCATACACAGACATTCTATCAGCACCTAAAGACAAGCAGACGGCAATGTTCTATTTTCAGCCATTACCAGACAGAAATTAATTTGTCACCTTCCATTAGAAGCCTGATTCTGGAGCAGTGGCCCTGTCTCCTCAATTATCTCTGTCAACCACACACACAGACACACACACACACACACACACACACACACACACACACACACACACAGAAAACCATTTGGCCTAACTTGTTCATAGAGAAAATGCTTTGCAAAGATGAATTAATGTTTTTGCAAAAGCTCTTGACAGGGTTGAGTGTGTGTGTGTGTGTGTGTGTGTGTGTGTGTGTGTGTGTGTGTGTGTGTGTGTGTGGCCTATGTACCTGTCAATCCCAGGGAAGGAGGCATGGCTGATGTACTGTACATGTCAGTCTCAAGTAAGGAGGCATGGCCTATGTACCTCTCACGCTCAGGGAAGGAGGTGTGGCCTATGTACCTACCCCAGTCATATTGATATCTTTCCACTCCTCAAAGCTAATCTTATTTTTATTAATAAAAGTGTTTGTTTTTTTAATGACTATTATTACATTCTATTAGTATATTCAGTTCAGTCTGATACTTAACAAATGAGCACAAAGACTTTTAAAAGACCAGAGTGGACTTTTTTTTTTAAAACACATCTTTGTACCCCAAGTACTCTGATTCCTAATTCAAGAAAATTCTCTAAACTAAATCTGTTCATTGAACGTTAAGGCAGCATTTTAGAGAAACTACGTCCCACCTCATTAACTTCAGCATTACTCGATATGTCACTGCAAACCTCTGATGTTAACATGCCGACCACCTGAGAGAACTGCATGCAGCTGGTTCGCGCTACACAAATGAGATGAGGCTTGTTCACATTAGCCTATTTGGATTATGTTTTCTTTTAAGGCATTTTTCTTTGCCCATAAGCTGATGATGAGAGAGAATGCAGGTTGGTGTGTAATATTCGTGGCTAAATTAGCTAGACAATTGTCAGTAATCGAGAAATTATCACCTTGGTTTTATGGTTATTCTCCAATGTGTGCTGTCTGATAGCCTCTGTTTGTGCAGCGTAGTGCTTTCGTAGCCTCAGGTATCGTTCACAAAAATTCTGATAAGCTCATAAGGCTGATCTGGTGAATGTGATTTTATGAGGCTGTTACAAAAACTTGGAATTAAACAAATAAATCAGAAAAACATGAAAAAAACAAAAAATTCCTCAGTGAGGACCAGCTGACCAGACCGTCTGCCCATTATTTGACCTGCTAACAATAACTCCGTCATAACTCTAGCTAATAAAAAGAAGTCAGTCCTATTAGTATAAGTATCACGACAGCAATGGGATATAAATGTCAGTGTAAATTTTAACCCCTATTGTCAGCCATTTGCAACTTCTTTTTTTTACTGTGATAATGATGAACCATTTCTTTACTTTAACCAGTCTGTACAGGATTTCAGACTTGTTTTTGTGACTGTTGCTTGATTTTGCTGCGGCTTTTTTCAAAATTTATGATGCAACTTGAATCAGCGAAATTGCAATTGCACAGAAGTGTTTTGCGTGGTCTTTTGCAGTATTGTTTGTTGATAAATGAGACCTTTTAGCTGTACTCATGTTCGATGCATGTGAATCAAAGAGGGCTTTGATTGAATGTGCGTTGTGATGACGTCACATGATGCATCTTGGCCCGAATCTGCGGAAAAGCTCCGGTAATTTTGAAAAATTGCAAGCTCCTACAAATACTGTGGAGTTTGCCTGATTTCCTTTTAATTTCTACAATTGCAAAATCCTGGAGTGACTGATTAAAGTCCCAGTGAAGTGCCTTGAAATGCTAGTGTTATTCGATGTGTTGATGTGCTTTCCACTGAAACAGGAAGTCAGGACAGGACATATCGAATGGCTCCTCCCACTTGTTAAATAGCCAATAGCGTTTACCTTACCTCACAGCCCAGGCTATACCGTACTTGACAGTTAGTACTATAGACACGAGCTCGAGCAATAACAATGCATTGGATTAACTTGCGGAGGATTTTTCTCCACCTCCTTGACCCTCGCACAATCGTCTACCGATGGGGAAAATGACCCGTGCTTGCTGATATGATTTCTCTCACACAACAAGGGCAACTTCGGGAAGGTGATATTTTTATAATGTTGGGAACGGGACACTTTAGATTCTTCAGAGCATTTGATTGGACAGAAAATCTGATGAGGCGCTGAAGTGCAGAATGATGTCATCAGAATTGTTGATCCGTATTGGTTTTAGAGAGAGACTGCACATTTTGAATGCATACATCTTCTAAATGCGAATTTTGTTATTGTTTTGGAGCACAATAGCTTATAGATAACCTTAAGGCTGACAGATTCATACTAAAAGCTACAAACCTTCAATTTTGATTTCATGGGGACTTAAACATCTTAATTTATCTTTCAGTATGTGCTACTTACATACGAATTTAGTGTACAAAATGTATGTAGCTGTCAGTTTTTCAGTAGGTGGCTTATCTGTATTGTGTGTTTGTGTTTGTGTGTGTGTGTGAGAGAGACAGAAAGAGAGAGAGAGCGGGAGAGAGTGCATGTGTGTTCATGTACCAGTTACAAATAGTACATGCTTTTCAAGTGTTGATAAGAAGCGAGAGGTTTTAATTGGCACACCTGTCTTACAGCCATCTGGAGCCTCTCGAGGAAATTCTTACTTAACGCATTCTAGTGAGCACATACACAGACATAGGGTCTTGTATTACTTGTGTTTGTCAGGTATATCCAGTGCCTTTGTATTACTCTAGGTAAACATCTACCTACACCTAACCTTAATCTTAACCTCCAGAGTGTATGTGAAAAATGTGATCTCTGTGACTTTGGCATAGTTGTCGTTAAGTATTTCAGAAACAGCTCATCTCATGAGAGTTTACACAGAATGGTGAGAAAATCAAAAAACATCTATATAGTATATAAAAACCAGAACCAACGAAGCATCCCCACAACGTCAGTGTGGCACACAATACAGAGTGAAGTAAAGGTGCTCATTGTCTTCACTCATATTCAACTATGGTGTTGTGATGTGATTTTAGAGGCACATAGAGTTTCAGTGGTTTAGCTACTGTTATTTATGTAGCTGTTAACTGTGATAAGTGTGAGCAATATGCAATATTAAGAAAATAACAAGTCAAAAGCTTAATAATTCATAGTTTTACCATTTTTATTATTTTTAAAAATTTTTTAGAAAATCTAACAGTCTTCCATTTTTTCAAATCAATAGGTGTTAATGTCTATTAATATACGAAAATAATACAAGCTGGGGTGGTGTGATATGAGCCGACACAAAACAAAAATAATACACCCTGAATTCCAAAGTGTGTTATTCTTCTTATACCACAGACATTTGGCAGTTAGAATATACATATACAATTTTAGGGCTGCAACTAACGATTATGTTCATAATCGATTAGTTGGCTGATTATTTTTTCGATTAATCGATTAATCGGATGGGTCGGGGCAAACTTTCAGCACACTTTTTTTTTTGGTTTATTTAAAATAAAATCCACAAACTGAGTGTTACAAATATAAACTCCAGACAAAAACTTTACACAACTGTTTGTCCAAAACAGAAAAGAACCCAACACACACACACACACACACACACACACCAGAATATATATTATTCATTTAGGACTGATTTTTAATTCGGTGCTTTTGTGCATCCATAAAAAATAACACATTAATACTTTATATATATATATATATATATATATATATATATATATATATATATATATATATATATATATATATAAAAATACAGAATTAAACTTCCTTAACAACCTGTAAAATCCATATGAATGAGCTGTTATTATAGAAACAATAACGCAATCGCACAAGTGCATTTATGTAAATGGATCATCCTGACAAATCAGATTTGAGAATTCAACCTCCCTGTGGTATAAATTCATTCATCATGTTCCAGATGCCTTTCACGTTCAAATGATCAGCCCGAAGACACAGAATTTTAATATCATTACAACTGACTGAGTATTTACATTATTTTTAGTGAGGACCTTTAGCTGGTGTTCTGACATACAGCATACAGGTTTGCCAAATATGGTATAATATTTGTATAAGCCTGATGGTATCACTTTAAAACTAACCAATGTGACGCGAAATGATGCGTTTCAGTAAATAGTGGGCTTGTAAACAAAAACACAGCTGTCATGGCAAAATCACCAAACTGTGGCCAAATCAAAACCTACCTGCAGGCCTCAATGGCTTCACATAGCTAACACACACACACACACACACACACACACACACACACACACACACACACAGCTCCACCATGGCACCTGCTTCCTGTTTACTGCTGAAATGTTCTGATTTTTTGTCATTTTTTGTCATTTTGTCATTTTTCTGCCAGCAGATAGACAGTCTCAGTGTTTTTCCCCCCAGTGTCTCACTTCTAAATTATATCACTGACACTCTCTCTCGCTCTCTCTCACTCTCTCTCTCTCTCTCTCTCTCTCTCTCTTTCTTTCTCTCTCTCTCTTTCTGTGTATATATTGTATATCTCCCACTCTGTCTGTCTCATCAGTTCGAATGAAAAGATTGCATTGGATGCAGGTGGGCTGTCAAACTGACATGCATGTTTGGAAAGGCTCATCCACTGTGTGTGTGTGAGTGTGTGTGTGTGTGTGTGTGTGTGTGTATGTGCACCGTCAGGCTACCTTTCGCTGTCAGAGCAGGTTGTTCCGAAATAGCAGCAAAGTCCTCCTACACTCAATTACCGGTTACCCATAATTCCACTATTCTGGTGAAGTGCAGAGAGAAGATGAGAGAGTGTGGTCAAGGCGAATAGGCGTGTTTGAGGATAGATAAATCACAATGGACCTGTCTAGGTTGGTGTGTGTGTGTGTGTGTGTGTGTGTGTGTGTGTGTTGAAAATGTAGTCTAGTCTCGAAGTAAGAAAATATTGTAGACAGAAAGACAAAGAGAAGGAGGTATGAGAGATAAGGTCCTTTATCTGTGCTGAAGGCAAGTGGTCAATATCATCATCTCTCTCTCTCTCAATCTCTCTCTCTTTCTTCCTTTGTGTTCTAATCAAAAGTTGTTGTTTCTTGGTTGGGGCAGCTTTTCGGGTAGTATTGCACACTCTGGGGAAATAAAGGCTGGCTAATTTAGACAGGCCCTATGAGCTCCTTGATTTTGGCTGAATTTGAGGCATCGTTCTTTGTGTCTTTATGACAATCCCATAATCCTCTGAGAATTCCATGAAAGTTTTAATAAACATTGGGGACCAAACTCTAACTCTAACTGACAAGTATGTTCACAAATGTAAGTGCTTGTCTTGTCATATTCATAACGCCACAGTCATAACCTGACTTCACACTAACTGTAACTTGCATAAAAGGAAAAGACATTGCATTTACAGTGCAGTTAAGGTTAGATGACCCTGAAGAACCAGGAACCTTCAAATGTGGCTATTAAGCAGCTGCACACAAACATAGAACTAATGTTTCTTTCTCACATCCACTTTTTTTGTTAGCTGACTCATTACACACACACACACACACACACACACACACACACACACGCACACACAGGATGCAACAGGACTATTACTCATATCAGACTCCAGCCAGCATCTTCAATTAAAAACCTGTAAGAATTTAATATCAAACTCTAAATTTAGTCTGGCATGCTGTGAAAGTAATATTCACTGTTTATTTATTTATATATTTATCTAATTATTTATTTGTCTGTGTGTGTGTGTGTGTGTGTGTGTGGGTTAGTACTTGATGTCCTTTGAGCAAAGCAATAACTAATCACTGCATGGAGTGTCTTGTCTTGTGTGTGTGTGTGTGTGTGTGTGTGCGTGTGTGTGTGTGTGTGTGCTCACGCTTCATGTCGCTCATACAAATATGTCACTCCAGCTACACACACACACACACACACACACACAAGACAACACACGCCATACAGTTATTGTTTCACTCATAGGGCATCAAGCACTAACACACACACACACACACACACATACACACACACACACACACACACACACACACACACACACACACAGTGGTTAGAATCCTACGCCACATAGCTTGGGAAGATTAATACCCCATGAGCTCATTAGCATGGCCACATTAAGCTGCACTGCCATCTAGTGAGACCACTGAGTTCATGAATATTCAGAAAGTGGGCGGGACCAACACACTGAGACAATAACCCAGCTGAGCTAAACCCTGTACTCTGATGTGTAATCACATGGAATCATTCAGAGGTTAGATGCATACACAGAAATCAATATCACTTTAATATGTGATGCTCCACTTTTCTAAGACTGTTGAACATATTATCTGTGTTTTATTAACAATGAATCTATTGACTGAGCTTCGAGGTGCAGCTCATTCAGAGAGATCTGTAACCTACTTTAGACTGGGCCTCATGGTGCAGCTCATACACAAAGCTTTAGAAACCAACTTTAGATTGGGCCTCAGGGCGCAGCTCCTTCACAAGGATCCCTAACCCGCTCTAGACTGGGCCTCATGGTGCAGATAAACCACAGAGCTTTAGAAAACAACTTTAGACTGGGCCTCAGGGTACAGCTCATCCACAAAGCTCCCTATACCACTCTAGACTGGGCCTCATGGTGCAGCTCATCCACAGGACTCCCTAATCCACTTTAGACTGGGCCTCATGGCACAGCTCATCCACAAAGCTTTGTAAAACAACTTTAGACTGGGCCTCAGGGTGCAGCTCGTCCACAAGTCTCCCTAACCCACTCTAGACTGGGCCTCATGATGCAGTTTGTCCACAGAGATTTCTAAACCCACTTTAGACAGGGTCTCATGGCGTACCTCATCCATATGACATCATAACCTACTTTAGACTCAGCCTCAAGGTGCAGCTTGTCCTCAAGGGTCTCTAACTTTAAACTGGGCCTCAAAGCACAGCTCATCCACAGAGCTCCCTAAACTAGTTTAGACTGGGCCACACAACACAGCTTGTCAACAGAGCTCTGTAACATTCTTTGGATTGTGTTGCATGGTGCATTTCATCCACACAGCTCCCTAATACACTTTAGAACGGACTATGTGGTGCAGCTTGTCCACAGGGCTGCCTAACCCACTTTAGATTGAGCTCATGGTGCAGCTCATCCACAAGGACCCCTAACCCACTTTAGATTGGGCTACAAGATGCAGACAATTCTCAGGGCTCCCTAACCTACTTTAGACTGGGCCTCAGATCGCAGCTCATCCATAGGGCTCCCTAACCAATTTTAGACTGGGCCTTATGGTGCAGCCTATCAAGTGTTTTCTAAACCCTCTTTAGATTGGGCTTCATGGTGCAGCTCGTCCATAGGGCTCCCTAACCCATTTTAGACTGGGTCTCACACTGCCTAACCCACATTTTTTGCCATGAAAGGCCAGCTAATGGCAGTGTACAATCCACTGAGATGAAGATAAGACACCAATTGATTTGTGTCTAATGTCATTGCGCAGTGGGTCTGTTATCCCTGGCTTGAGGGCATGATACTGTGGTCTTTCTGAAACTTTGAATACTCTGCATGAGCACCTTTTTGTAAATGGTGACACAGAGGAAAGTGGGAGAAATGGGAAAAAAAGAAGAGTGAGTGAGAAAGAAAAGACTCAGATTCTAATGAAATCACATTACTGTAAAAGAAATGTTCCGGTTTTAGCCTGCATTCACACAATGCAACAAAATATATCATCAGCTTGTGATGTTCCAAAGAGTAAAAAAAAGAAAAGAATCTTTAGAAAAGAATTTAATCTTAAGCAGCTCTTCTCTTGCATTTTAAACATTTCTCATAGTCATAGTGTAACACGTTAAACATTCCATGAGCTTATTACTCATTTAAGTTTAGTGATTTTGATTTCTGCACTATGGTATTTAATACAGATTTATTTCCTACAGCCGTCACTGCCTAAAGTCTCTATTACTGCTAATTGACATGCCAGGCTTTTTATTAGATTTAGTTCAAGAAAAATGGTAACATAAAGAAAGACAGAAGAGAACGACATAGAGTAGAGGAAGACTTTGTTGGATCATTAAGTTTTACTAAAAAAATATTACCAAAAGCTGATATATTTAATAAAAAAATCCACATTTTGTGCTTTCATTCTTGGATTATAAATACTATTTATTGGCTTGTCTGAGAAGTGCTGAAAGGAAAGACAGAAAGAAAGGGTTTGACACATCAGATCCCTACAGTTGAAAGAATTAAATCTTATACATTTAATAAATGTAGTTTTTATTCTCTCTCTCCTTCTCTCTCTCGGAGGTATAAATAGCTGTGATTGGCAGCTCTGCTCCGGATGGTAATTAGCACGGTTGCCGGGGTGAAGGGGGCGGTTCCGTGTCTGTGGTGATAATGAGAGCAGTTCCCACGCGGCGGCCATGATGGTTCTGTAACGGCTCGGCCGGACCAGCATTTGGGCTCTGTAATTACGGCCTGTTCTCTCTTTGAGAACATAATCGCCACAGAAAGATGCAATTAGCTGACAGGCGACTCGCCCCACCACTCCTCACCCAACCCTGGGGTTACAGTGCCGAGAAAGTGAGAGAGACAGGGAGAAATAATAGGTCCGAGTCAGCCGTTCGACAGAAGGAAGATTACACACACACACACACACGCACACACTTTTATCCTTTCTTATTTTATTCTCCCTTTGTTTCTTTAAATCAGAAAGGAAGTAATTAACTATGCAAATGGTGCTGAAGCTGGTAGTTATAATTGCGCGCATACACACACACACACACACTCTCTCTCTCACTCAAACAGAACAATAATCGGATCAACCCCTCATATCTTTGTGTGTGTGTGTGTGTGTGTGTGTTTGTGTGTGTTAGTGTGTGTGTGTGTGTAGAATGAAGGGTGAAATATTCACTAATGATTTTTGCAAATATACAGCAGCACACTTATCCCGTCTCCTCCTCCTTCTCTCCCATTTTGTCTCTCTCTTTTCTCTCTCACTTCTCTTTCCCTCTCTTGCCGTCTCTTTTTCTCACTCTCTCATCACAGCTCTCTCTCTCTTCTCGCTCTAGCTGGTTCTCACTATCTCTCCTATTACTCTGTCATTTGCTCTCTATTTTTCTCTCTCACTCTCTCTCTTGCAGACTCTTCAGTGCATTCTCTTTCTCTTTGTCTCTTTCACAGTCTCTCTTTCCTTTTCTCATTGCTCTACCTCTTTATCTCTTTTTCACTCTCTGCTGCTTTTTCTCTCTCTACCACCCCCTTCCCATTTTTTTTTCCCAGATAGGCTTGATGTAATCGCAGCCTGCTTCCTTTAGAACCTAATCTGCATATGCACTTGTTTTCTCCTGCTGCTGCTTCCCTCATGGAAAACACATGCTCGCACAGACAGAGAGAGAAGGAGAGAGAGGAGAGAGAGAAGGAGAGAGAAAGAGAGAGAGAGAGAGCTAGATTACAAGCATGTGCCCCACACTGAGTGATAAAAGTTTTCTTTTGCTTCCACATGTTTCTCACAAGCGTTGCCTGTCAATCAGGTGGTTGTTGGTGGTAACCTGCAGCAGGCTGCCGTGGCGACGGCGCTCTCGTGATGAGGTATGGCTCTTTGGTGTTAACAGAATCCCGAATGAGGCAGAGATGGTTCTATTTCAGGAAACATCGTTTATTAAAGAAGCCCCACCCATACTCACTTCCCCCTCCAACACTCTGCCTCTGTTCTGTCTCGCTATCTCTACATTTCTCTCAGCCTCTATTTTTCATCAGTCCTGTCTTTCTTCACCTCTGTCTTGTGTCTCTATCACCATCTCTCCATCTTTCTCTCTGTCCTTCTTTCTCTGACTCCTCTCGTAGCTTTCTAACCCCTACTTTCTCGTCTCTTCTCTCCTATGCCTCTCTTCCCGTTGCTCTCTCTCTATCTCCCTCTGTGTTCTCAATGTGTATAGTGAGCCTATAGGTCTTATCTTTCTGACACATTTGTCACTTTTCCACCCTCCATCTCTCCATCATCATCTCTCCACTGCTAATCCACCATATTAAACGCTTTTGAGCAACAAGGGCCAAACAAACAAGTCTAACATAGTGTGTCAGATCTGAAGTAATCTAATGCACAGTGTGAACACAACTATGAATCATGTCTTCATGCCAGCCATGTGTTTGTGTGAGTGTGTGTGTGTGGTGTCTGAATTCAAACACCTACATGTGAGAGCGTGTTAGCCAAAAGAACATTATCGCTCCTTATAGAGCGTCACTTTCTCACCGGAACACGCCCCCCTCGGCCGGACTGAGTGGCAAAACATCCAGCAAAATGGCTGGTTTTAATAGGGGAAGCTGCGAAAGTGCTAGTATAACTAACGATTATCAGCTTAAATTAAAGGCAGTTGGACTCGACAGTGACCCTTACAACTTGCCCAAGAACCTGTGGTCCATGGACACTGGCATGTGGCCAGAGATCGGTTTTCCCGACATTTATATGTACCTGATTTCAGGGCCAGGGAAATACACTAAGCAAAGCCTGAATAGATAGATAGAGAGAGAGAGAGATAGAGAGTCCTCCTACCTTTGTATGCTCCCAGAGAGATCACTGGCATCCTGTCTGTGGTGGAAAGAGAGAAAGAAAGCAAGATTAGTGAAAGTTCTTGTATTTGTAATTCCCATGGGCCTAGTAAATATAGATGTTCTTATTTGCATGCGTGCATGTGTGCGTGAGGTGATATCATGCATGGCCCTGGCTGCAAGTGCATACTGCAAGATAACGCTGACTTCATCACACACACACACACACACACACACACACACACACACACACACACTGAATCACTCACTCACACACACACACACACACACACACACACACACTCACTCACTCACTCACCCACACACACATATGTACAAGCATGCATGGATTCAAGTGCATTCACAGATCTGCTCACACGCGCATTACTCCCTCACATATAAACCTCACCTCACAGAGGGAGAGAGAACAGACATATGGAGTGTGGCGAGCTGCTGACTACAACCGAGATAGAGAGATGGTACAGTAAGAAGAGAGATGTAAACATAGAAAAGGAGATGGGGAGGCAGAAAAAGAGAGAAACGAATATAAAATTTAGTTGCAAGCAGCGATGATGGGCCCAAGCACTACAGTGCCATCGCCACCTGGTAGGTGTATGAAAACAATGATAGTAAAGTGCTGTGGAGTAAAACATCTAAATATACAAAGAATAGAGTATTAAAGTTGCATTACCATGTATGATGCATTACAACGACAACAATGTGTAAGATATCAATACTCCTTTTGCAATTTTACAGCAGCCGTGTCTCAACAATATTGTTTGAAGCAATTTGGGTAAATATAAGAAGACTATTTGAAAGCCTGTTTTAAGTGACACACTTTCTGCTGCCAGTTGGTGGCGCTATGACCATGATTCACAATAGTCACATGCATGTGCTCAGCCCCCAGTACCAAACATAAAGCTCAAGTTTCATCTAAATCACTCATTGCATGCAGAAGATATGAGACACTTCCTATTTCCTTTATTTGCCATAAATTTATTGCCTCGCCATGGCAAAACCATTCAAAAATCCCTTCGTAATTTAGCATCTTCCATGGCTTGGCATAATTTTCTCCATGTTTGGTGACAATCACATGAATCCCCTAGGAGGAGTATTAAAAATGCAGAGCCTGCAATTTTTTTAAAAATCCACATTAAATCCAAAATGGCCGACTTCCTGTTGGGCAGAACTAATGACTGTCATTTCGAAAGTTGCCTGGCCTGATGAGTTCAATGCTCTGTTCTTCCAGGTGAATGCCATTCCATTTTTTAAAAAAACACTTTTTAGTATTAATATGCTGTTAGGAGTGTATCACAATGTAAAACATGTAATTTCCTGTTGCCAGCAGGTGACGCTATGACTATAAATAAATATTGGCATGTAGATGTCTTCAGGCCAAGACTCTTATCAAACATGTAAAGCTTTGGGAAGATTAGGCATTCTATGATTGAGTTGTAACAACTTCTTGTTTAATAGTAGTAATAGCACACTTTAGCACTTCGCTAAGTGTTGCTAGCATGTTTTTACATCTTTCTAGCATGTTGCTAGCATGTTTAGAATTTGCTGGCATATTTTTTTATGTTGCTAGGAATACATCGGTGTAAAGCATGTCACTTCCTGTTGCCAGCAGGTGGCGCTATGGCTATAACTGAATATTGGCATGTAAATGTCTTCAGGCCCGGATTCGTTTCAAATATGTGAAGTTTGTTACAGATTGAACAACGTATGTATGAGTTATAACAACTTCCTGTTTCATGGCGAAACATTGAAGTTTGTGAGACTTTGTGAGCTCATGCCATGCAGCGAAAACTCAAAAGCTTCGCAATTTTGCATCATCAAGGCCTTTAGCTGAGACTGACCAAATATGATGTAGATCCGATGAAGTCTCTAGGAGGAGTTTGTTAAAGTACTAGGCCTGGAAATGGCAAAATCTGAGCAAAGATTTAAGAGAAAAATGTGTCCCAAATTTCGAACATGTAGGTGAAACGTAGCGCAAGGCACACATTGTTGAAATTGTGTACATGGCAGATGTAAATTTTTAACAGTTCTGAGGTGTCTGCAAAGTTTCGTAAGTTTTCGGGTATATTTAGGCCCTCTAAAATGCAATTCATTTGAGAAAAGAAGAAGAAACAGAGTACTTTCAGTGCTTGGGCCCTAATAAACAGAATGAGATGGAGAGAAAGGGGGTATGGAGAGAAGTATGCCTCCCCCACTCTAGAGCATAACACAAGAGTATAACTACTTATACTCACTACAAAATAACATAATCACGGTACACCACAATGCTGATATATCACCACAGCCATAATTAGTACTCTACAAATCTGTATAACAGTTTAGATGGGCCTCTGTGTGTGTGTGTGTGTGTGTGTGTGTGTGTGTGTGTGTGTGTGTGTGTGTGTGTGTGTGAGTGTGTGTGTGTGTGAGTGTACGCTGTATTCCATGTAAGAGCAAATCAAGCAGAAAGGAAGTAGAAGAAAAATCTGCCATTGTTCCTTAAGCCCAATCCAATTAGTCCCAGAAGGACACAGACACAGCTTACTTTAAAGAAAACACACACAGAAAAAAAGAGAGAAAGAAAAAGAGAGAGAGTGAACGCATGTTCTCAAAGAACAAATCAATTGGCACCAGTTAGCACAGGCCAACTCCGTGCGTCACTGCAACTGAACACGAGCTCTGACTATGAGTTCTCCCTCTCAGTCCAACACACACAATACCACTAACCATATATGTGTGTGTGTGTGTGTGTGTGTGTGTGTATGTGTACTTGCTGCTGCATGTTAATAAATTGGCCCCTAGTCGAAAGCTCAGAGTGTGCACCGCTGCAGTTCTGACAGCACCCAGAGAAAAAAATGGCCACACGCCATCTATTCTATTCGCTTATTAATAATGAGCTCTTCTCCTTTTTTTTCTCTCCTGATGAAACGAGAGAGATGAAAAACGGCGGCATATGCCGTGTCTGGCGCACATGCACACGGAGTCCACGCACAGCCGGGACTTGCTTTTGCATTTCAAAGAGACGCAGCAAGACCACTGGCCACTGTCAGCCTAATACAGATACCAACAACAAGGGCTGAGGAATAATTAAGGGATCTCACACACACACACACACACACACAAACACACACATGCTAGTGCATTTACCAGGACTCACGCACAAAGGTGAGAAATGACAGAGTAACTACAACAGGCATATTAATGTATAACAGTATCACAGTACAGTCTAAAAGACACAGCCCCCCCCCCCCCCCCCCCCACACACACACAATACACACACACACAGACACACACACACTGCAAATATACAAAAATACACATGTATAGAGAATAACTAGGCCTAAACATGTCCTAGAAAAGCAACATAGTGTACACTACGGCTACTGTAGCAACTCATTTGATAGTAAATTGCTTAACAAAGATCTCACATATGCAGCCACTGATGATACACACACACACTGGTGCAAACACACACAGCCAGAGGTGAGGAAAGCCAAACTGACAACCTGCTAGCATTATAAGGGATTGTGTCTTTTCCTACATTAGTGCCTCAATAACATACACACACAGTTGGGCTGTCAGCAAGGAGACTGATGGTGTGAACAGCTCACCGTTCGCCTGTTCTCCCAGCGCCTGATCAACCCGCAGTCCGACATACACAATTCGGTTAATTCAGTTAATTTATACGAGCTAACCGTGGCTAACGGGGCTGAACTAATTGCCATTTGGAGTTAAACTTCAGCATCTGCTGAGGGACACTTCACCGAGCAAGTGCTACATTCTCTGCTCGTTTCTTAATGTAGCTGAAAACACTGTTCTCACTCATTCGTAAGGAAAGTGCCTCATGAAAATAACGCAGGATGCTAGATGGGAAAGAAATGCCTCTTTATCTCGGTCTTTCTCTCTGTGGTACTTTTCTCTCTTCCACATCAGCTGTCATTATCATTTTCACAGAAACGGAACCATCTGCGTGTCGGTATCGCTCTTCGTCTTTTAGCTCTCCCTGAACACACACACATACACACACACGCACACAGCATAAATATTAGATCATGCTGCATTTGTCCTATGAACATCATCGTTTATCTACCAGATTTGAGTTGTTCTGACATGGTGTGTATATTATCATCATTTTCAACCTGTCACTTAAAATGTACAGCAAGATATGAGTCTTCTGAGTCACTCTAAACACTAGCCTGCTAACTCTACAGCTATAAGTCTCTTACTCCTTCACTTTTAAGTGAGTGCTAACTGCTAACTGCATTAACACTGGGTGTAAAATGGAAATACAAACTAGATTAGACACTATTCCATCACAGCGCTATCAAGCTACACATTGTGAAATTATTAGCCAGAATTATCTGTTCATCACGCATTCAAGCTAACAGTAACTCGTACTAAAAGCAGAAGCTTAAATTAGCTAGGTCACAAAGCATGAGTACAAATAATATGAGTGTGAGTGAGCAAAGCTATCAAGCTAACAGCAACCACTGCAACATGCTAAAGTTCAACTGTGCCGTTAAGAATGTTTATTTATTTTTATCCATTTTTATTAGTAACCTGACCATGATTTTATCACCTGGAAACAGCCAGCTAGTTAGCAGACCTGGATGGGACAAACTATAAATATGAGTGTAACACTCTAAACACACTCCTAGTCAGTGGTAGCTGTAAAACATTAGCTAGCACTGTAAAATGATTACCCAGATTTATTCCACCCATCAAGACAGACAGACATAGCAGTGTGTAACAGCTGTAAAAGGGCTAAATCTGCTAGCTAGGATATTCAAAAGCTAGGATGTTTTTGTAACCTGACTGTGCAGATGGTATATGCTGTTTTTTTTAATCATTAGACATAACACACCTTGTCTAAAAGCCCTGCTGGGGAAAAATAGAAACCCTCATATAATTTGTAATGGTTTTAATGGTTATAATAGCAATTGTATCAGTTTTAATGGAACCTGTAATGGTCCCTGTGGGTCTCTACTGGTAATTTGTTGCCTTTCATTGGTGGCATGTTATGTCTTGTGGATACCATTAAGGACCAATAATGGTATTGGCTTTAATGCTTAGCTGATGGTTTTATGTATATTTATATACATGTACTTATTAATTGTATCACGTTTTTCTTCACTTTTGCCTAGTTTAATCCCGAAGATTTGTGGTTTCCATGTTAGATTTCAGCAGGAACTGTGTAAAATGTGCAGAAAAAAAAGCAACAAAAAAAAGCTGTGCTTTCACAACGTGGCCACAAAACCACTGGCTGTTGAACATTGTGACGAGCAGCTGGATCCAGTTTGTGTGTGTGTGTGTGTGTGTGTGTGTCTGAAGAGCCAAGGCTGAGGTCATTCCAGCTGTGCAGTGAGTGTGTGTGATTTGATCAGGCCAAACTAAAGCTGATACTCCCACAGCGCTTTCTCAATCTCTCAATATGTGTGTGAGTTGAGTACAGGTGTGGTACTGGAAACATGAACAAACTGAGTTTAATCTGGAATCATTGTTGGATCTGCACACTGGACCACAAGTGCACTGTGAACTAGGGAACTTTGTATAACCTCACCACCATTGTACTGCAATAAAACCTCGAGAAATTAAAACAAGACAACACAATGAGTAATTTAATATGAGATCAATCAGAGACACAGGAAATAGGGGCGCTGAGGATCCTGTAGCAGCACTTCCTTTCAGGATTACATGGTTAACAGTTCTAGAAGAAGAATAAAAGATCTTCTAAAATATTAGAACAAAGATAAACTATATTGCAGTAATATTAATATTACCAGAGCTGTGTTGACCTAGATATGCATATTGTAGTTTGTGTTTTATTTATACAATAATTTTCATTGACATACATTGAAATTAGCAGTCTGTAGACGAAATACAGTGGGTGTGCAGTGTAGGACTGCAAAAATGTTAGAATAAACAAATATTAATTTAATTAGAAAATAGTCAAATAATTTGAATGAACACTTTTGCTATTAAACCTCTACCTTTCATAGACTTACCTCACTGCCAAAACAGTATGTTGTAACTTCTTAACTCTCTAGCTAAGTAGCTACATTTAATCTAAAACACGAAATAAAATCATAGTGGTTGCTAAAACATCGGAAGTTTGGGGACATGGTAACATTCAGTGTAGTCTTTGCAAACATGAATTACCCTGGGACAACAACACCACTTGCATGAGTGAACACAGGAAGTGAAAACATGCCCTGGTGAGCTCCTTTGCTCCATTTGCAAAACATTTTAACCATATTGTAGGTGGCAAACTTCAGAGATGGTTACAGCTGTCCCCATAAATTAAGTAAATTTTCGGTCAGGATTTTTAAACTCTGTTTTAAACTCTTCGTGCTAGGTGCAAGTTTGATCACTAGCATTGGCTGACATTAAAAGCAAGTTAATGAAAGCATGCTAGGTTGTGCTTTGAATCAGCAGGTTGTTCAGCAAATTTACTGCAGGAAATATTTAATATTTTATAATTATTTAGGTATAATTGGACGATGACCCAGAAGTGCACGGTGGCTAAGTGGTTAGCTCGTTTGCCTCACAGATCCAGAGTTGGGGGTTCGATTCCTGCCTCCATCCTGTATGCGCGGATTTGATATTCTCCCTGTGCTTCAGGGGTTTCCTCCAGGTACTCTTGGCATTTCCAAATTGCCTGTAGAGTGTGAATGTGTGTGTGATTGAACACCCCGTCCAGGGTGTCCCCAACCTTGCACCCTGAGTTCCCTGACATAGGCTCCAGACTCTCTGTGACCCTATGTAGGATAAGCAGTACAGAAAGTGGATGGATGGACAGTGACCCAAATATAGGCCTTTCATATGATAAAAAAAAAAAAAAAACAATAGAAATGATCACAGAAATTCTAATGGTTTCCATTACAAACCATCAGCTAACCATTAAAACCATTATCATTATGGTATCCACTAGACATAACATGCCACCAGTAAAAATCACCAGCAAATTCTATGAGGGTTTCTATAATTTTTTTTTTTTCAGCAGGCCTGATGGTTTTCTTTTCTTATTTTTAAATAATATTTGAACATTTGGGGCAGAATATTTGAATAGCATAGAATTAATTGTAACCCTACTGGTACAATGAGATAACCAGGCAAAAGTATCAATTTCATTTTCAGGTGAAGCAAGTGTACCGAAAGGTAAGAAAGCATGCTAAAAGGAGGTCTTTATTGAATCATTAAAGATCTCACTGACCAAAATCTCTTATCTAAAGCACCGTAATTAAAAATCGCACCTTTAGGCTAAAGTCAGTAATAATGATAATTATGAACCGAACGTTCATCAGTCACTTTCATTCTGCCGTGATACCAGTTAGCGCCTATAAAGTAACTGGGTCATAGAATGTGGGGTGTATTAATGAGCTTCACAGGAAGGCAAACTGGGATGCGCACATTAGAGCAGCCCTCCTCGAGTCAAAGCCATAAGCTCACTCCACTTTGCCTCGTTACACCTCCCATTTCTCATAAACAGACAGAGAGAGAGAGAGAGAGAGAGAGAGAGAGAGAGAGAGAGGAAGGAGGTCTGAAATACAGAGATAGGCCTCATTTGACGAGAACCGCTTAAAGGATGCATTTACTCATGTAAACCCAGATTTCTCTCACTCTCGCTTTCACACACGAAACACACACATACACACACAGAAAGTTACATAAGCTTAAGGGGAAAATGACATTCATCTCATTCATCATTCTCTCTCTCTCCATGTTTCTTTCTTATCTATCTTTCAACTAAGCTCCATTACTCATCACCCCCACAGTCAAAAGTTTATGAGGCATTATACTCCTAAATATTACAGTTTTTTTCCATAAATAACATGCCACAAAATGCCTGTGCCTATGAGTGTTGTGTGTGTGTGTGTGTGTATGTGTGTGTGTGTGTGTGTGTAAGACAGTTAAGATAAAGTCTTATTAGGAATCACATTCACAATTTGAGTAAAAGTACAGTAAAAAAAATATAGACTATGCCAAAATATTCAGAATAATAGAAGGTTTAACATTCATAACTCTAAATGTACAAAACAAGTATCACTAAATAACAGATTTAAAAAGTGTGGTGTTTTAAATATTTAATACAACTTTATCAGTCAGGCAACTTTACAAAAAATGATGTTGACACAGGTATAGTGTGAGTGGACAATGGCTCTTTTGTTTTCTTCTTAAACACTAAACACAGTATAGTGAGTAAAAAAAAAAAAAAAACTACCAACAACTAGAAATTTTTATTGCGAAACACCAGTCAGTTTGTCTACATGTAAATCAATAGATATGTTTCCATCCAAGTTACGAATCTAACTTATGCCGAAAATTGGAATATCGCATGAAACATTTGCGAATAAAGCACTGTTTCCATCCCATGCATTCAACTGAACGAAATTGTCACTTCCGGGGAAACTGCCGCAAACTATCAATACAAATGGAACTTGCTGCAACCGGGGAAGCCACTGTGAATCTTTTCTTTCCAATATAATAAATGACTCGTGCTTCGGAGCGCACAGACAGGACGCTATCACAAACTTCATGTTATCTTGTGATTGGAGGCAGATGCCTGATATTTGGGAAGGGAATCGTGTGAGACAGTTCTGGGAGGTAATTATACCAAATCATTTCGATGACAGACTTTGGCTCAGGCATCTCAGAATGACAAAAACAACATTTGAAATGCTGAGTAATGAGATTGGTCTGCTGGTTAGTCCAGTTATGCGACCCACTGCACCTCAGTTGTGACAGAAAAATTGCCGTTGTGCTGTATAAGTTGGCCACATGCGCTGAATATCCAATCAAATCAGCCAATTATCCAGTCACATGACTTGTTGAGGTAAAGTCACATGACTTTTTTTCATGTGCATCGAGCAATTTATTCAGTAAATGTGTTTCCATCATAGTTTATGCACGTTTTCTTATTGAACATAAAATGATCCACCTCAATTGAGCGCATTTGGGAGATTTTATTCGAATCGGGTGTTTTTTTATGCGCCACCCCCAAATTTGCATTAAAATACATGGATGGAAACATCGCTTTTGTAAACCAGTCTTATTGATATACGGTATGTTTTTATAAATATTGACATGTTTACACACAAGCCCTTGAGTCATTCACTAAATTGGAGTTCAATTTTAAGAATAATAATGAAGTCACAGCATGGGAAATGTCCATAGTAGGTGCCTTTTTATGTTAATCCATTGAAATGTTTATTTTTTTTTAAAATCTTAGTGGCTTTTCATATTAAATATGATGAGTTTCCAAATTTAATACACTAATGTAATAACTGTCAACTCAATGTGCATATGTGTATCCAGGCTAGGGTTACAAAAAAACAACGTGGCCCATCAGCTATTGTACACCAACTTCCATGCTTGCCTCGACACACACACAAACACACATACACAGCAGTGCATTACCTGATGGCAGGACACTGGAGGTCTGCCAAATAGCGATCCTGCCAAATAAAACTTCTGCCAAATCGCTCCACTGCCAAATAATGACCCGCCCGAATAACACAGCAATTCTCCCGCTGACACAGGACCTGACACGAGGAAGCATCTCCAACTGAGCGGATCAGACACACACACACACACACACACACACACACACACACACACACACACACACACACACACAATGTGCACTTACACACTCCTTTTTCCTGGCCACTTTTCTCTGCCTATTACTCTAGCAATATACAGATGACTGGCCTCAAGCTTTTGCCCTATATGTGCATGTTGTATGTTGTTTCTGTGTGTGCGCGCGTGAGTGTGTGTGTGTGTGTATGTGTGTGTGTGTATGTGTGTGTGCACTAACACAGTAGACGGGAAAGCATCCTGCCATGGGGAGTTGCTGCAAGCTTTGGGCTGCATTAACTGCCCTACTTCTGTTACAGCTTTACCCCTACACTACAGTTACACACCCACTCCATATAGACCCTTCTGAGTGTGTGTGTATGTGTGTGTGTGTGTGTGTGTGTGTGTGTGTGTGTGTGTCTGAGAGAGAGACAGAGAGAGTGAGAGAGAGAGAGAGAGAGAGAGAGAGAGAGAGAGAGAGAGAGAGAGAGAGAGAGAGAGAACCTAGCAAAATAAGTGCATTCAACCATACAGCTTATGCTCTTGAGCAATAAGGGCCTCTTAAAAAGAAACACTCTCTCTCTCTCTCTCTCTCTCTCTCTCTCTCACACACACACACACACACACACACACACACACACACAGACACACACCACACACACACACCCGCACAACACACACACACACACACACACACACACACACACACACACACACACAAACCCACACACCACACACACACACATACACACACAAACACAAACCTCAGCAACAGCAGCTGTGCACTGTAATAAGAGCGCCCTGGGACTGCTGGTGAAATGAACAGACGCTCATGGGCAGATTTCTCACTATAAGACCCCAGACAGATCCCAGTTAGTAATGCTAGAACAGCACGCTAATTAGCACAGCGCATCAAAGGTCCATCACGAGTGAGGAAAAAAGAATGAGCCTATTCAATATTAAAGTTGATAAAACTGAAAAAACAACAATACATTTAGAAATAAAAAGAAAAGAAAGGAGAAAACAATACTAAGTAAAAATACATAAGTTAATGTTTAAGTTTAATTGTTTTTTTTCTTACCTTACCTCTATGCATTTAAAAACAATGGAACCCGCTCATAGAAATGCATCACTATCACTATCAGCATGGTGTATGAATTCTGGCTCTGAAAGTTCCTCAACCTCAGCTACATCACTCAAGTTCATAAATGGTTGTAACTGGAGATTTCTAAAATATAAACAAACTAGTGGTCTAATTTAAATCACAGAAACACTAACCAGGCAGTTTCTAAGGATGCTCTAGCTGCATTGTGCAGTGCTGCACGTTAATCATAATGAACATGGTCTTTGTTTGCAAAAAACAAATTAACAAATGAATAAACTAGCCAGTGCTTGTGTCACAGTTTGCCTAATGAGGATAAGGGCTGACATTTAGGCTGCGTCCAAATACCTCTACAACCCTACTATACAGCAGGAGAAAAGCAGTACGCCAAAGGAGTAGTTTGTCCGAATTCTCAGTATTAATAAAACAGAAGGCGAGAAATACCTGGATGACCTACTGCTTACGCCTTGATTCTGCTGTATGGAACCACTGGACACTGTGGATACTGCTCTATCCCATGATGCAATGGGACTGGCACAGAAGAGCTGTCAGAATCCGGGCAGCATAGTATGTCCAGATTGTATCCATACTTACTACTTATACTGATCAGTAGATACTGTATCAACAGCTGAGCAGTAGGTACTGAATCAAATGCAGTAGGTAAGATAAGATAAGATAAGACTTTATTAATCCCCAGATGGAGAAATTAGTGCTGTCATAGTATGCGATTTCTGACACAGCTTTAATCTTTCTCATTAGATCTTGTTCACTTACTGTTTGGTCATAGCTCCACCCTGTCACCTGTAGGTCTTTAGTTACCCCGTTTTTTTTTTTCATTAGAAGTCCCAGGTGTTCTTTGTCTAACTGTGTGTATATACAGTATAGCTCTTCTTTGCCCTAGCCCTTGGTGTGACTTTGCTTGGAAGTTACTGGATGTTGGTTTGATGGTTTTCTACTTGTTGCCCTGTTACACATGTTTGTTTTACCTTTAGATTAGATGTTTTTTTTGTTTGTTTGTTTGTTTGTTTAGTTTAATTTGTTTAGTTTTTACATTTGTATCCTGACAGGGTGCCAGTCCATCGCAGGGCACAATCACGTACACACTCATTCATACACTACGGACACATTAGACACGCCAATCAGCCTATCATGCATGTCTTTGGACTGGGGGAGGAAACCGGAGTACCCGGAGGAAACCCCCGCAGCACAGGGAGAACATGCAAACTCCGCACAATGTCTTTGGACTGAGGGAGGAAACCGGAGTACCCGGAGGAAATTTATTTATTTGACTTTATTTTATTTTATTTTTTTACCAAATCTGTATTAGATGTTGCCAGCCAAAAGAAATTAATTGTTTTCTTTTTCTATGCTATAATGGCATAATAGTAAACAGCTTAATAAATGGGTAATAATAGAATGAATACAAACTGTGCTGCTAACTGTTAACTATGTTCAGGTTTTCCTAATACAAAATGGAGCTTTTGGTTATTGACTGTAATTTGACATAGTTATTATGCTATTACATCAAACCCTGAACTCTAATAATAATAATAATAATAATAATAATAATAATAATACACAGGGCACATTATGTGACTGAATCAAGAGTTATAGCTAAACATGACCTATTTCTAATAATCTCCATATGGAACCCGCTATACATGTTTAATCAGTCTCTCTCCCTCTCTTTTTCTTTCCCTCATCCTCAGTACGGTCATGAACTTGGATGTCACCCTGAATTAGAAAGGGCGGTCTGGGTAAGAAATGTCAGCACTTAATCCTCTTTAATAAGATCATATGATGATTTCATCTCTGATTATAGTTTAAATTGGCCTTCATATGAGCATCGTAATCCCATTGTTCCTCAGGGACCCCGGAGAGTGATGATCCTCTGAGAGCCTGGATGCTTTATGAACCGTTTCTGCACTTTTGGCCATGACATTAAAGCGACAATGAACTTTAATAGCACAGTGGGAGAAACCGGAAAGTATTTTGGTGATCTGATATGATAATTCACAAGAACTGCTTATCCATGGCTGGTTTTCTTCCACTGTCTCTGCTGATCTCATCTGTCAGAGACCTGTGCAACGTTCTGGAAAACACACTGTGGTTCCTCAATGCTCTGTTCAAGTATTGATAAAGATTGTGCATGTGTAGGCTGTTTCATGTATCCAGATCTGATTTATTTGAACACAGTTCAGGATTAGACTCTGATGTCATGCCTTAATAAACCTGCAATTCCCAAATCACAGCTCTGTTTTTGATTGCGATTAAGCTGAGAGATTTTGCACACATGCACAAACACAAATGGAGGGAAGGACAAGCATGATGATAACACTTTCTTTGCTTGTTTGCACACTGCACCACCAAAACCACTAAGAGAGAAAGAAAAAATAAGCGAGCATAAGAGAAGGAGAAAAGTTTAAGGTACACACAAACCTTGCCAATTAGCTGAGCTGCATTCATCCATGTGTGTTTGTGAATGTTTGGGGGAGGGTTCAGTGGTGTAGCAAGCATTCAAAAAAAATGCAGGCATTTCTAAATTACCTGAGCTATTTAAATTGAGTCTTAATGAAGAGTACCGTGCTCAAGTAGAGAGAGTATGTGTATGCATGTGTTTAATGAAGAGGAAAAAAAAAACAAAGGCATTGAGCAGTTTACCGATGGAGAAAAGTGGGGGGGGGAACAGTGTTGGCAACGACACAAAACACACTTGAAATCCCCGTGAGAGCCAATCAGCAAATCAGTATCAATTAAGCTGGAGGAGCTGACAAAATGGACAAGTCGCTTTGTTTTAACTAATGAAGTCTGCTGAGGGCCCCCCACACACACACACACATCCCCCCTGAAAAAAGAGCAAAGCATGCCACAGACGGCCACAGTTCCCTTTGCGTTGCACACACACACACACACACACTCACACACACACACACACACACACACACATATACAATATAGCATAAGAGACCAACTGTAAAACCATTGAAACCTGTAGCAGACAAACCAAAGCACTATGCAATATTCAGAAACAAGAGATATGACTAAATGAGGAAACATAAAGCAGGCTATCATCAAATCACTAATCAAAACAGGCAGGAAAGATTGGAATCATTAATCATCATATTTGGAGGTGGTAAGTGAGTGTCATTAGTAATTTGGTGATCAGGAGTGTATATGATCTCAGGCTGAGGATCATGGAACTACAGACATGGGCATGACACACACATACTTTAAAGAACCTGAATGCACTAAACTATAATACTGTAATAAACAACAGCAATACTACTACTACTAGTACAACTACTACCACCACTAAAAATAATAATAATAGTAATAATAATAATAATAATACATCTTTTAGAACCTGATACAAAGATGCAATTCAAAGTATTTTACATGGGAAGATAATACAAAGTAAACTTGTATATATAAAACAAGTTTATTAAGAATAGGCATAAATATTATTATTATTATTATTATTATTATTATTATTATTATTGTTATCATATAATAATATGACCCAGGGTGTCCCCCGCCTTCCCTGTGATAAACTCCAGGCTTCCCGCAATCCTGTGTATGACAGGTGGTACAGAAAATGGATGGATGGATGGATGGATGGATGGACAATTTGTAATATTTTACAATATATATATTTTTTCATCATTGTGCATACAGTACATGAGCACTAGCAAAAAGCACAAATGCAGCACCCCCTACTAATGGAAAAAAGTCCAGTCTAGGCAGATCAACTTATGGGTCGCTGGTAAGAGCCTTCTTGAGACTAAGAGCTTTCATGAAGTACTGAGTGGCTGCTGGAGGATGACTCTAGAAGCTGATTTGCCCAGGTCACCATCAAGGGTGGTATATACCATGAAGAGGCACTGTTGTTGTGTGTAGACCTGAACTCCCTCAACCTGACCATCTCTAAGAATGGGTAAGAGTTGAACTACCTTTACCTACCTTCTCTATGTGGATGAGGGATCAATAAAAACAGGATAGAAATGCACGGTATGTATAGTATGAGATGAGGATGGGAGGTAAACTCTTCTGCAGGGTTTTGTTATGTTACAATTATTCAGACTAAGATCCACAGCAAGGGTGTTCAGACTGAAGACATATGCCTGGCAGGTAGTAAAAATGAGGAAATTGATCAATAAAGGAGCTGAATTACCACAAAGCCATATAGAAGAAACATGCAGCACAGCTACAAAAACTTGAGGATTCTCCAATTACATGTGAACATGAGGCAGAAACTAGAACGACAGCAATATCCAACTAAGTAGAGCAGGTCCTGAAGAGCCAAATAGGAATAGGAAGAACAGGATCAACGCTTGCCAGTCAACAGGACTCCAGCTGGCACAATAAGTCGGCCAAGAGAAGAAATGACAGCCACTGATATCAAGAACGGAAAAGTTCTTATGGAGCATTTTATCCAAAATCTAACATTTAGAGACTGCACAACAGGCCAAAATAGTCCACTACTTCGATGAGACATGACACATTACAGGTGAATTGTTGAAGACAATACTGCAAACTTACATAAAAGATAGTTAACAGGTGCAAAGAAAAAGGAGATGGCAGGAAAAGCACTTCCATAGAATATATCACTAGAAACATACAGAAAGTGGTAGCTACCAAAGGTAAATTCTACAAAAGGCTGGAAAGCCCAGGTGCACTAATAATTTGGTACTTAGTAGAAGGTTTCACACAGAAAACAGAAACAATGTGCACTAACAGCATGAACTGTACAAACAAATGTGAGGGAATCTAAACGAAAGAAACTGCAAAGCATACAAGTTTGCTGCCTTTAGGAGCCTGAATAGGAGGAACCACAAAGTCAGTGGGACTCTAGGATCCAGAGAGATGAACAAGTAAAAACACACCAACCAAACATCATGGTAATAGATAAGGAGCTGCAGTAATAGTGAGAGAAGTGGTAATCCCAAGAGATAACATCAGATGAATGGAATATGAAAAGCTAGTGATACACTCAGGACTGAAAGAGGAACTAGAGAGAATGTGAAAGGTTAAAACCATGATAGACTCACTGATGATAGGAACAATAAGGACTTTGACCTCCCAATTTAAGACCAGCTCTGACAGATTTGACAAACTGATCTCAGTCTATAACAGTGTAATCTTAGAAAGAGCAGAAATACAGAATCTGGAAAATCATCCAAAACCATATACAGTGTGTATTTTATTAGTACAAATCTTTCAGGAGGACTAATTTGAATGCAAAGCCTGGTATGTATGAAGGCAAATGTTATTGCATCACAAATATAAAAGCCTGTAAGGTTTCAGTATGCAAATACAGGTCATGGAACACCAGCATACCAGGAGAAGAAAGGGTGTGTCCAATTTGCATATTCATAGAATCTAAAAAAAAAAAGTGTAAAGATGCAAGTCGTCCTGTGGCTTTTTTTCCCCCCAGTTGGCTAATGACATTGTTGTGGAAGTAATATAACTTAAAACATCTGAGTCCCAGGTCTCAAATTTTATATCCAGGTGACCTATGATAACTTTAATGTAAATAACAATAACCATTTGATATTAAAATAAATAAAAATAAACACAAGCTGGAGTCACAAACACAATTTAATATTGTATTATAATATAATCAGATATTAATACAATAAGCCTGGAGTTGTGAAATCTCTAAAATCGAGTTATGATTGGCCAAGCGGGGAATTTCGATTAAGAACCAGAATAAGTTTCTGGATTCAGGGGCTCTTGGATCTGTTCACAATTAATCACAAGCTTCATTACAGTACACAAACAAATTAAAATATTCAACCGTTGTGTTGTTTGTGTAAATGATTAACGAAGCGTAAAAGACGTCTGTTGCTTTTCAGCATGCAGTGGTTAAGAATGTATCCTGAGCAGACGGATAAGAATTGTTGAGTTTTAATTGTTGCCTTGTGAGTTGAGATGAAAATAAACCGCTGTTAGTTGAAGGGAAATAAAGGAGTGTGTAACATTCAGCTGTGTCTGACTGAATGTGTGTGTAAATGAGTATGGAGGTGTGTAGGAATGTAGATTCTGGGGGATTGCTTGTAGCATGTGCGCTTTTGACAGTGTATGTGTGTGTTCACTGTAGTAATGACTCCCAGTGGGAGAACAGTGCAGTCTGTCTTGTTGTAGGGACAACATGACAGGAGAGAGAGAGGGGGGTGACGGCTGTCCTTTTCTGCACTGGACAGTAATTGGCCAACTGTATCAAGCCACACATGTACACACTGTCGTACACACATGCAAGCCAGCCACATCCTATCAGGATCTCCACACAGTGACCATTAGGCCTGTTCTGGCCTGTTCAGGAGACCAGCAGGCAAAATGGGTTTACGAGGCACAAACACATACACAGCGAGTAAACAACACAGACACCTAAGCGATAGAAGGAGATTAGCTTTGACATGTCAGTGACAGTACGCCATGAGGTGGAGGGGAATAATTAACGTTACGTACTTTATCACCTCTGTACATCACTATCTTGGAGAACAAAAAGGCATGGAAGAAGGGATCAATAGAGCGAGAGAGAGAGAATCAGAGAAAAAGTGAAAGGAAAGAAATAAGGAAAAGACAGAGTAACAACAACGAGACTATGAGAGAAAACGAGGCTAGGGGTGGTTTGGAATAAAAAAAAATTCAATATATTTGGCCTCTTTGCGGATGTAAAGTGATTGTGAGGCTGCCGTGGGTGGCAGATTACATAAGGGAGATCGGCTCGGGCATTCAGGCAAGTGGCTCTATCTGCATGCCATGACAGACTGCAATGAAGGAGGCAGAAACATGATGCCCTGTAATGGATTTATCACATTATCCAGAATTCCCTGCACTGGTCCACCAGGGTCTGATTCACCCTAATCAGAGCTGCTGTGTAACGGGGAGATTCACTCCAATCCTAATCTAACACACCTGAGTCCAATAGGTACATAGTCAGTGCTGTGCTACAATACTGTTCTCAGTGCACCCTCGGTGACTACCCCTAATGACTCAAGTGTGTAGCAAGGTGCAGATTTTTCACCTAGAATGCGACAGAAAAGTAGCTGAAGTGGTTACTTTAGAGATGTACAAACTAAATTTACTTCTAGACTCTGTACAGTGCTCTCTAATATAGCTCTTTTTAGTTAGCTAGTTAGTGTGTAATTAGCTACTGTGCTAAATAGCTAGCACAGAATAATAAAGCGAAGGGTAAATTTGTTAACACGTTTTGACCATGATAGTAAGAACAATATATTATATATAGTGATTTTCTTAGATATTTATGGTCAATTTCCTCCAGTACTGTCACATGAGATGGCTAACCTGCTATCATGCTTTTTCAAGCTTAGTATCTCACTGGCAGAGTAAAGTGAAATAGTAGATTTTTTTTTTCACCAACAATACATTTCCAACAATGTTAGAAAAGAAAAGCAGCTAAAGCAAACAGATTTACTCTCAATTTCCTTTTGTCAAACAGTCACTGGCCACTTTAATAGGAACATATGTGCAGCTCAATGCATAAAACCATGCAGAAACAAGTCGAGCGCTTCAGTTATTGTTCAAATCAAACATCAGAACGGGGCGAAAAAGTGATATTGTGTATCTGACCGTGGCATGGTTGGTGGTGCCACCTGATCTCCAAGGAATTTTCAAGCAATTTTCAAGAATTTTCAAGCACAAAGTGGTTAGAAAAACAAAAAATATCCAGTGAGTGGCAGTTCTGTGTGTAAAATCGCTTTCTTGATGAGAGAGGTCAAAGGAGAATGGCTGGTTCGAGCTCATAGGAAGGCTACAATAACACAACGACTCTATGCAACCACGGTGAGCAGAAAAGCATCTCAGAATGTACAATACAGCAAACCTTGAGGTCCACAGTAGAAGAAAACATCAAGTTCCAGTCCTGTCAGCCAAGAACAGGAGTCTCAGGCTGTATATTTGTAGATTGACATATATATATATATATATATATATATATATATATATATATATATATATATATATATATAAATTATTAGGGTGTATAGTGGCTTAGTTTTTAGCACATTTGCCTCGCACCTCTGACCAGTGTGCACGGAGCTTGCATGTCCTCCCCATGATTCAGGGGTTTCTCAAGGTACTCCAGTTCCCGCCCCCATTTTAAAGACATGCGTTGTAGGCTGATTGTCATGTCTAAATTGTCCGTGGTTTGTGAATGTGTGTGAGATTGTGCCCTGTGACCATCCAGGGTGTCCCATGCCTTGTGCCCCGAGTCCCCTGGGATAGGCTTCAGACCCGGTGTAGGATAAGCGGTACAGAAAATGGATGGATGGATAGTAATCATTAAAAAAATCAGGAACTATGAATATACTGTACATTAATATGCAATTTGGATATATGCAAGGAGATATGTCCTCCTGCTATCAAAAATTGTATTGATTACATAAAATGGATTCATGCTGATATCCTTTCACTATATGATAAATAAGTAATAGATTCAGGCTTTATTGGCATTCTCATTTGCATTGTGATACTCAGTATCAGATCAGTGTGTCCCTACAAAATCTTATATATCATGCTTGCTGGTTCCATAACCTAATAACTCATAACCCTAACCCTTCAAATATGACGTTTTTAAATACATAGATGTAATACACACTTCAATAAAAACGTTCCACAAACAATGTAATACTATTCTGTGAGTGTGTATGTGTGTGTGTGCTCATATATGACTTCAAGGTTTTGCATAACAGCAATAATACCAGACAGATTACAGCTGAACATGTATTGTGTTTAACACAGAGAGAGAGTGAGAGAGCAAGAGAGAGGGAGAGGGAGAGGGAGAGAGAGAGAGAATGAAATAATGGATTCATTAAGTTTAACTGTAATGACATGGCTTTGCTCTGGGCCCATGTTTTTGTTTTCACCATGACAACGGAGCACACTACCCTGTACAGAACATGGCCTGAACACACATCCATGCGCGCGCACACACACACACACACACACACACACACACACACACAAAAACATCTTGAACACATTTATGGTATATTACAGGTTGACACATTTCCCCAGAGGCCTGTTTCTTCATCTCTCTTGCTCTCTCTCTCTCTCTGCATTTGTCCATCTCAATTCCTTACTCACCCCGTTCTGTATTTCTCCTTCTTCCTTAACCTCTCTTGCTTCCTCATCTCCTTCTCTCTCCTTTAAATGCTTTCTCCCTATATCCTTTCCTTTTTTGCATTTCATTCTCTCTCCCTTATTCACTACCTTCACCTCACTGAATGTCTTTCTCTTCCCTCAATCCCTCCCTCCTCCATATTTTCCTGCCTTAACTCCTCTTTCCCCCATCCTCATTCCCCCATCTCAGTTTTCACTTCCTTCCTTCACTCTGTTTATATCTTTACATCTCTCTTTATATCGCAAATTCTCTTCTCCCTCTTTCTCTACATTCACTGTGTGCCCTCTTTTTACTCTATCCCTTAAACCAGTCTCCTTTCTTCCCTATTGTCACCGTCTGTCTGTCTGCCTGCCTGCCTGGCTGTCTCATTCCCTCTCTCTTCATAAAGGAGTAAGAGATAGATGGATAGAGAGAGATGGCGAGGGATGGAGAGGGATAGAGTCTGTCAGAGAGAGGGAAGGAGATTTGCAGTGTAGCTGAGCGTCAGTTGTGTGTTTCCCTCTTTGATAGAGTTTTAAATCCTCTGAAGCCTGACACACTCATCAATTACACCAGCACTGTTTAAGCCCTGCTTACAAACACACACACACACCCACACACACACACACACACACACACACACACACACACACACACACACATTTAAGTATGGTCAACCCATCAAGCACTTGATAGTTAGATGTTGGACACATGTTGTAAAGCCTTAAAGTTGCAACAGCAGGCTGGTGATTTAACATAGTGACACGCTGCTAAATCTGAGACAAGCAGCTCTAACAGTATTCCCTATGGTACCATTTCTTTTACAACACACACACACACACACCCTGAGACAGCTGCACAGGTCGTAAAGGGATGTAGGGAGTGTTACAGGGTACGTCCTCAAAAGCATGCTCCTTGTCATGCATTCTCTGCAGTCTGTCCATGCCATACCAAGATATATTGACCTAGTGTGTGTGTGTGTGTGTGTGTGTGTGTGTGTGTGTGTGTGTGTGGGTGTGTGTGTAGCATTCTCACTCAGCCTACTCCACTCTGAAGGGTACTAATCCTCACATCACTCCAAATAAGCTCATCTATAGTTATTTACATACATATCCATAATTCTCCTCTCTCCAGTTTGTTACTGTGGAAAATGGAAGCGCACACGTTGATCAGCAAGTGCTGCTTCAGCATTCCCATCTCATCCTATTCTCTATTCCTAAATTCCTTCTTCTATTCCTCTATTTCTTCTCTAAAAAAGGATCATGGATGAAATGATGAGGGAAGACACAGAAAAAGATCAGAATGAAAGGATAAATTAATTGACATAAGGGTGGAAGCATGGATGAATAAATGTATTGAATGCACAGTAAAATCCCTAGTGTTGAATTAACACCCAGAGTGTTTATATGAGTCCAATATAAACACTGTAGGGTGTGAATTCAACACTATGGGTGTTAAATCAACACTGGTGATTTTGCTGTGTGCATGGATATACAGTATAATAGATGAATAAATGCATGACATAAATAATGAATGGCAGAATTGACCTGTGTTTGGATTGGTTGGACTGACCTTGACATTAAAATCCAGTGCAAATGAAACGAACCACAAATGTGCATAAAAAGTGATGAGTCAGAATTCAAATCATGGCTGAATGATTGCACGAGGGCTGTTCCCTTCAATTCGGAAAAAAATGGAGTGTAAATATTGCATTGAGAGGAAATCACGAGACTCCTCCAGACTTTGAGTAGTGTGTCCTCTGAGATTTCCGTTGCAGTTCTGTAGTTCTGTATTACAACCCAGTGTTAAGTGTATTAAGGAACAGGGGAAAGGGGATGAATCGATGTCTCTGCATAATTCAGGTCTGTGAGTATTTCTTTTTTAAATTTTATAAAAGTCTCCTAGAGAAAACTTGCATACGTTGAAATAAAGTTTAGCGACATAGCATATCCATCCGTTCATCCATCCATCCATCCATCCATTTTCCATATCGCTTATCCTACACAGGGTCACAGAGAGCCTGGAGCCTATCCCCAGAGGAAACCCCCGAAGCCCGGGAGAACATGCAAACTCTGAGCACACAGGACAGAGGCAGGACTTGCACCCCTAAACCCATAGGTGTGAGGCAAAAGTGCTAACCACTAAGCCTCATATAGCACACCATATCTTAAAACATTTTCATTTAAATTGGTCTTAAATTACTGAGAACTATTTATGCTTGTTTTTTTTTTTTAATATATGCTTGTGATATGTTAATTTAATATAATGTGTTATATTGTGTTTAATTACTACTATCTTGTTTTTATATTTGTATTACATCCTTATAACCATTTAATATCAAAATGGATATCACATTGCAGAATTTCCCTCATATAAGGACTTCAGTGAGTACATAACATGTAATTTAAGTAGATGTATTCCCTGCAGAAATAACATGAATGACAAAGCAGCTTTACAGAATCCTGCATTACAGACTGCTTATCATCAAGCTGAGGACACATTGGATAAGAAAACTAAGACAGTCATGACAAGGTTAAAAAAAAAAACTGTAAAAAAGTAATAGTGAGTTTAGACTGCTAAGATGTAAAACAGGGTTTTCGCTGCACTCTAAACAACTCAGCTGTTGTTATGTGACAGTGATGAGCATGGAACTCGAAGCGCAGCCACATAGTTAACAGCTGCCAGATGCTGAACGGTCAAGCAAGTCGTCTGTCTGATAGAAAAATGACAGTTTCGTTTAATCTGGATGAGTAGCTGCATGCGGGGAGTGAAACTCGAGCATGTCTTGGAATCTTTAGCGCTTAGAAGGTGAGTATTACTGGGCAAATACACCACAAGGGTAAAAATATTTACAACATATTTACACTTGGCCTGCATTACATTTTCAATATCCTCTCCTGACAATGATAAGTGAAGTGAAGGAGGTGTAGCCTCTATGCCTGTCAGGTCCTTAAGGAGGTGTGGCCTCTACGCCTCTCAGTCATAATGAAGAAGGTGTGGCAGTTACGCCCGTTTCTGTTACTGTCAGTTACAATGAAGAAGGCATGGCCTCTGTGCCTGTCATTTCCAATGAAAGAGGCGTGGCCTCTGTGCCAGCTAATCCAGTAACGGAGGAGTGGCCTTTAGGCCTGCCAGTCACAATTAAGGAGGCAAGGCTTCTCTCTATACTGTATGTCAGTCACATTGAAGGGGGCATGGCTTCTTTATATCTCGTGGCCCCTGTGTCTGCCAGTCCCAGCGAATCCCAGTGTCATCTCTCAGTGTGTTTTTAAATTGTTTGCAATGTTTCACATTAGAACATTGCATCATATTAAATGGTTTGTCCCTGTAAATGTACATTTATTGTAAATATCATGCGCTGGGTTGATGAGGGGTCAATAATTTTGGTATTGTTAAATTTTTTGCTACCTAGAAACCCCCTCAGCGCTTTTCCTGATACCAAAATGACATGGACAAGTTGAGGTATACTACAGAGATTTTATGTTAACATGATATTGAGCAGGCTTGGGGAGTAACGGAATACATAAATACAGAACACAAAAAACCTGAAATAAAAAAAATGTAATCAGATTACAGGTACATTTAGTAAAAAAAAAATGGGAATACTATGAGGATTACAATTTTTTACATTTAAAACCAAAGAAATTAAACTTTTGTAGGGCTCCAGACTGTACCTAAAATTGTCACATTTGCGACCAAAAATATTAATTTGTGAATTATATTTTTGCTGAGATCGCCACTACTGACAATATAAATTTACACGTTATGATTTTAAAATTGGCAGGTAATATCTTTTTAATTGCGTGTTCTGTGAAAAGTAGCCTATCACATAATTTGTTGTGTTGACGTAATAAAATGAGACGCTGAGCATGAAAGCTTCAGTGAGGTGAAAAAAAACGGTTTCACTGAGTTCAAATTCATCCAGAGAGTCAAAATACACACGGGGAAAGGCGAGGATCAGCTTTCCGCCTCAGAAAGACATGTCAAAACGAAAAATAGCAGACTTTTTCAAATAATCCTCATCTCTGTCGAGCACCAATGCTGATGGCACACTTGCTAATAAAAAAGCAGGCCCCAGTTGTGCCAGCGTGAGAGAGATAGAAAATGACGGAGACACAGAGGATCATCTTTCCGTGTCAATCAATGAACACCCAAGTAAAAGTGCAGAGAGGGATTTTAAGACTTCTTGGATTCAAGAGATTGCATGGCTCAGGTATGATCATCGCACACAGAAAATGTTTTGTGACTTTTGTTCCAAAGCGGGCAGAGAAATAGAGAGGAAAACGGATTTCATTACCGGAAAGAACCATTTCAAGAAAGAGACTCTGAGAAAACAGGGTGATAGTCAAAAGCATAAAAAAGCCCGTGATTATGTAATCGGAGAGTGCTCCACAAAAAACAGTTAGCTGTGAACATGACGAGACCGTATGGAAGGAGCTAAAAATAAAATTCAACACTGCCTATATGTTCGCATGTGAAGAGCTGCCTTTCACCAAATTTACCTCTCAGATATTACTAATGAAGAAAAATTGACTGGATGTGTGCAAGGCGTATGACAACGATACAGCATGTGCTTTTGAGCAGAATCTAGTTGAGATATTGCTTGTCCTACCAATTTTGGCTGCTCAGTGTGATCGTGGCTTTTCATCTCAAAACAGGATAAAACCTTGGAAGACTTGGTCAGGATCAGCACAGAGGGCCCATCACTTGAACAGTTTGATCCTGAAACATGTGTCAAATGCTGGCTTTCTGCCAAAGAGGAGGAGGCCAAACTACACTCAATTGCCAAGTAATGCTGACATAATTATGGTCAGTGACACTGGCTCAGATTCTGTGTAAAGAACAATTCTCTGTGACTGTATACAGTCAAGTTGGAAAAGACTTTCAGTTCCCACTTTAAGTGAACTTGGATGAAAATGCTGATGCTGTAAAAGGAGGCCAGACGTACACACATGCAGGATGACTGAAAGTAAGTGTTTTAAAAATTTTAAACATAAACTCAGTCTTATGTGGCACAAAAAAAAAATCATTTGGCACCTGTTTTTTTTATTATTATTTTTTTTTTTTTTATAGGAGCCAATGGCTCCTTAATAGATTCTTTGGTCTGGAGCCCTGTTTTTTATATAACACATTATAGACAGCTGCAAGATTACTACATGATATAAGACAGTTGCATGATTATAGTTCTGGTTCTCTCTTGTCAGTTGTGACTCACATGAGTAACAAATTTATTTATTTTATTAAAACAAAACCAAACATTGAACATGTTTTAAGCTCTAAAATAAGCTTTAAATAAAAGTATTTTAGATCATATTGCTTTTCTCTTGATTTTGTTTACAAATGTGACCTTGAAGTAATCCAAAATGTGTGTGTGTGTGTGTGTGTGTGTGTGTGTGTGTGTGTGTGTGTGTGCACCTACTCAAATCACTAAATATGTGCATAGATGATGTAAGCTTTGCTTTCCTGTATGGTATGCATGTGCATGTGTATTACATAACATTGCCCTGGATGCTTGACCTTTTTGCTTGGCCTCTGCATGAGTTCACCGTGTACTTTGCTATTAATGTACATAAGGACACACACACCCACACACACATCCCTTACAGCCAAACACTTCCACTCTGCATGTCCTAACAGCAACCTAACATTTAGCCAAAGGTGGAAAAACATTCGTCATGACAAGACGATAATCGTCCGTGACACTGCTGTCAGGTTAGTGCTTGCGGTCAAACTGAAAACGCCACAATCTGAAAGCCACGGCTCACATCAAAAAGTCAGGTCCAAAAGTCTCAGACTGCTACCAAAACTGTCATTATTTCATCAGGTAACAAAAAATTATAACATAGATGAAATAATTCAAATAATTCCAGTACACATTATTTACAACTAAGAATTTGAATTTTTTGGCTGTGGGAAACCCTCATGTGGAATTAAAATCTATCTAAATATCCCGTTCAACAGATTATTATATTGTTATTAAAACCGAGTTGCCAGATTACTAGGTGACCTTGTAACTAATAAACTAGCAAATGTTTATGTATAATTCTAATTAAGCCATTATTCAATTTCTTGATAATTGCCTAATCATGTATAATGGTCTAGTGCATTCTTGCAATATTGCATTAAATTATTAAAATAAATATTACAAGATATTTACTGACATATCAATATACTTTTTTTGTTTATTGTGTTTATTTTTTATGAGATATTATAACCCTCAAATAAATTACTATGAAGTCTTATTCTGATTCAGAATTACATATGTGAATTTTAACAGGTGTATGATGTACACTTTGAAAGAAAAATGCTTTTTCAAATTATGACAAATTATGAAATGTTAAAACAATAAAACAATCAGATTTCTAAATATGACTAAGGCTGAAAGTTTGTGATAAATTGTGAATATTCAGTGTTGAGCAGAATATTAATGAGTATCATTTAATCCATTATCATACAGCTATAAATAATGTTTAACATGTTAAACAGAAAAAAAAAATGATATTAAGACAGATTTTTGTGTAGTAAAACTGAACAAAGTATAACAGTAGTTCCCAGTTACATAACAAACTGTATTTTTGACTACTTGAATTTTAAAATACCTATATTATATTCAAGTGAGAACATTTAAAAGCCAAGATCTGCTATTTCTCTCAATGTCTTTTGCATGTGTATGATCATGCAATGTTATAAATTCATGTAATCCTGATGAGAATATAAAATGTCTGTAATCTACATATGGTATTTTAACGTCATGTTTTGAATATCACATAATCGAATAGCCTCACATGATTAAAACAGTGTTAACTTTTGTTGTTTTTTTTACACATTAATTAAGAGAAAAAATGTACAATAACCTGATTACATAAGTGTTTACACCCCTTAATTAGTAGTTTGTTATAGCAGCCTGTTTTATTTGAATTAGACTTATTTACCACAATAAATCATCTGCAATTGCATCCGCCTCTACTACCAAGTTCTGACAGGTAATAGTCAGTACTACATCTTTGCTTTGGATCATTGTCATGCTGGAAGTTTACATTTTTCTTCATCTTCAACTATCTAAAAGAGGCCTGCAGTTTTTGTGCCAAAACATCTAGGTTACGCATGTAACCCTGTTCCCTGAGAAGCGAACGAAATGTTGCATGAACTTCATGCTGTGGGAAGAGCCTTCATGCATGACCAGTATCTGAAGTCTGCGTAAAATCACGCCTAGTTAGGTGACGTGGCATTCCATGTGCCACTTGACTATAAAATGGCGCCTGTAAACCACGTCATCAGCCTCATTTATCTGAAGCGAAGACAGGATTCACAGGCATGCCTCAGTATGACAAAGCTAGGCAACATCTTGTTCCCTTCTCAGGGAACAGGGTTACCTGCGAAATACTTTCGCTTTCAAAGGAAACTCAATGTTGCGCAATTGTCACGCTGTGTGAACGAGTATACCCACTCCATCATATTGAGGGTATGGCCTGTCACAGAGGCTCCACCAATAGGGGCGTGGCTGGCCGAAATGGCTGCCATATAGACACTAACTGTAGAAGGAGTCAACATTGCTGAGAAATGGTCCTGTAATAACTTAAGGTCTGTAGACAGTTTATGCAGTTTGTGGAATTTACTGGGTCACACTGACGTTTCTAGAATTTAACATGGTCTGTACAACCTCAGTTGAGAGACCAGAATATGAGCTGGTGGGGCCAGACTCACAGTTTCCATGGTTCCGGACGAGGGTGATACATTAACCTGCTAGCTTGAAACAATAGATCCCTACAAACGGGAATCTCCCAGGGAGTGCTGTCCAGCAGAGGTATTATCTCTGAGAACCATATACAAGCTGGCCCATATGGCCAAAATGTAATACCGAATGAATGTGTGCAGCATAGACCATCCTGCTGCAACACACACATCCTGTAAGGGTACCCCTTAGATAAAGCCTTTGAGGAGGTGACCCTCCTAGTGGAATGAGCCCCTATGCCCAGAGGCATAGCAAGACCACATGCCTCATAAGCAATAGAGATTGCTTCCACTATCCAAATAGAGATGAGCTGCTTTGACGCAGCATCACCTCTACTATCACTGCCAAGCAGACCAGCAACTGCTCCAACTTACGCCACTGGCTGGAACGGTGGACGTAAGTACAAAGAGCCCTTACTGGACACAGTAGGTGCAATCTTCCTCCTTCTGGTGTAAGGAACGGAGGAGGGGAGAAAGCATCCAACACTACCGGCTGGGCAGCAGACGTTGGCACTTAGGCCTAGGATATATATATATAGGGAGGCCTTGGCTAATCTAGGGGCAATGTCAAGGCAGGAAGGGGGAACAGAGATGTCAGGGCCAGCCAAAAGGGCTACCTTTAAGGTCAGAAGTTTCTCTGAGGCTGACTCTAAGGGCTCAAATGGGTTGCCTGACAGACCGTCCTGGACCACAGAAGGTCCCATGAAGGCATGCGTGGTCTGCAGATGGGCCTCAGCCGTCTGACAACACGCATAAGCCAAGTTAAAGGATGTTACCCCACAGAGGGTCCATCAATAGGGGTGTAGCTGGCAAAAATGGCGGTTGCATAGATCCTAATTGTAGAAGGAGCCAATCCTACTGAGAAACATATCTGTAAGAACTCCGGGACTGTAGCTATTGTGCAGTTATTGGGTCTCTCTGGTCTTCCTCACACGACAATAAAAAAGTTGCCACTTGAATGCATACAATTTTCTGGAAGGTGCTTTTATCGTTAAACACGATCTCTACAACCTCGGTTAAGAGACCAAAATACCCAAAATATACCAATAACAATAGACCAAAATATATACTGGTACCCCTCAGGGCCCAGACTTAGTTCCATAGTCAATAGATTCCTGTGAATGGGAACCTCTCAGGGAGTGCTGTCCAGCAGAGATATTATCTCCGAGAACCAAATTCAAACTGGATAATCTGGTGCTACTATCAGCAGACGTAGCACTATCTTGACGAACTGTTGCCAGAGCCTGTGTGAGCAGAGAAATCAGGGGAAAGGCGTACAGATGTGACAGCACCCACCAGAGA